>NC_001137.3:300000-576874 GCF_000146045.2 Saccharomyces cerevisiae S288C
TCTCTCCAACATCAGCTCCTGGTTTAAGCGATTGTTACGGTGACGAGTTTGAGGCTCTATATACCCGCTACGAGAAAGAAGGTCGTGGTAAGACTATCAAAGCCCAAAAATTATGGTATTCCATTTTGGAAGCTCAAACTGAAACTGGTACACCTTTCGTTGTTTACAAGGATGCTTGTAACAGAAAATCTAATCAAAAAAACTTAGGTGTCATCAAGTCATCAAACTTATGCTGTGAAATTGTTGAATACTCAGCTCCAGATGAAACTGCTGTTTGTAACTTGGCTTCCGTTGCCTTACCAGCATTCATTGAAACTTCTGAGGATGGTAAGACTTCCACATACAACTTCAAAAAATTACATGAAATTGCTAAAGTTGTTACTCGTAATTTAAACAGAGTCATTGATCGTAATTACTACCCTGTTGAAGAAGCGAGAAAATCCAATATGAGACATAGACCAATTGCTTTGGGTGTTCAAGGTCTCGCTGACACTTTCATGCTGTTACGTTTGCCATTTGATTCTGAGGAAGCCCGTTTGCTAAATATCCAAATCTTTGAAACTATTTATCATGCCTCCATGGAAGCTTCTTGTGAACTAGCTCAGAAGGACGGTCCATACGAAACTTTCCAAGGATCTCCTGCTTCTCAAGGTATACTACAGTTTGATATGTGGGACCAAAAACCCTACGGCATGTGGGATTGGGACACCTTAAGAAAAGATATCATGAAGCATGGTGTTAGAAATTCCTTGACCATGGCACCAATGCCTACTGCATCCACATCCCAAATATTGGGTTATAATGAATGTTTCGAACCAGTCACTTCCAATATGTACTCCCGTCGTGTCTTATCCGGTGAATTCCAGGTTGTGAACCCTTACTTACTGCGTGACTTGGTTGATTTAGGTATTTGGGATGAGGGTATGAAACAGTATCTGATTACACAAAATGGCTCCATTCAAGGCTTACCAAACGTTCCACAAGAATTGAAGGACTTATACAAGACTGTTTGGGAAATTTCACAAAAGACTATCATTAACATGGCAGCCGATCGTTCTGTCTATATTGATCAATCTCATTCTTTGAATTTGTTCTTACGTGCCCCAACTATGGGTAAACTAACAAGTATGCATTTTTACGGATGGAAGAAGGGATTGAAGACCGGTATGTACTATTTGAGAACCCAAGCTGCATCTGCTGCAATTCAATTTACTATTGATCAGAAGATTGCGGATCAAGCTACAGAAAACGTTGCTGATATTTCCAACTTGAAGCGTCCATCATATATGCCTTCCAGTGCAAGCTACGCTGCCAGCGATTTCGTGCCCGCAGCTGTGACTGCAAACGCAACTATTCCATCTCTAGATAGCTCCTCGGAAGCTTCAAGAGAGGCATCTCCAGCTCCAACAGGTAGCCACTCATTAACTAAAGGAATGGCAGAATTAAACGTTCAAGAGTCTAAGGTAGAAGTTCCTGAAGTACCTGCCCCAACTAAGAATGAAGAAAAAGCTGCCCCCATCGTTGATGATGAGGAAACCGAGTTCGACATTTACAACTCTAAGGTTATAGCATGTGCTATTGATAACCCAGAAGCTTGTGAAATGTGTTCGGGTTAATGAGGGCTAAGTTTTTATTTCTTCAATTCTATTTATCAAAATTTGGGTGTTTACTTCGAGGTGTAATTTATATTTTCTTTTGTTTTCTCTGATAAAAAAATTGGTTTCCATTCTAATGCCAAGCTAAAAGGTACCTATATATGTTTACTAATTATTTTTCTACTTTGCATATATACATAAAAAAAGTCGAATAATTTAACATGAACATTTTAAGCTGTCCTTGTAAGAAGGCCATGATACAGATTCCCCCCTGCCCCGAAATGGGGTCTAGGCAACATTGTTCTATAAAGGAACGCAACTTTATGTGGCAACATTAAAGCAAATACATATCTACTTGTGAAGCCAAAGAATTGTAATTAAATAGCACTCATTATTATTTTTGTCTTCTAGTTTATAGTTGAATATACCATCTTTTTTAGATTCCCAGGATGCGCCTATATCGTTCTTCAATGAGAAATTAGCGTTTTCTTCGTTGAGTCCTTCAATGTTCAACGTCGTTACCGAGGCAATATATTTATACAAAGAAGAGTGCTTTTCAAGTTTTTCTAGGACCAGTTTTATAAGAAGGTTGGAAGTTGATTCGGTCGATAAATTGATTTCATTGTCATCTTTTAAACTATCATAACTTTCTTGAATTAACGTAACTAGTTTTCTTTCGGGCAGAGGAGAGTTATCACTCCTTCCATCCTTTATTTCAATCTGCATACTCATTTTTTTGTTGACTTTCGTAATCACTTACTTTCACTTATCCTAAATAATTTACAGTGCGTTTTGTAAAACTGCAAGACGGTATCCGCTAATAGAGAGAAGAATACGTATTTTCTAGTAAAGAAATTTACAAAAAAGGAGGTATATTGGCATCGCTATTTTCGGATAGAATGGCAAGAGCGATTAAGTATAGCAAACTGGGAAATGTATAGAGACAAGAAATAATGAGACTCTCTCTTCAAGTATCTTTGAGCACGTATCAGATAACTAATGGTTATATCGCTTGTTACGGTCGGTGATACTTCACTTTGAAATAGATATTAGCACGTGTCTCGGAGAGAAGAAAATGAATGCTGCATTATACAAAATAGATAACAGTATTTAAGAGTCCATATTTCCATAACCAGCGACTTGCATACACGTAACATACGATTTACTACATTATCGAATACGATTAAACACTACGCCAGATTTCCACAATATGTCTTCAGCACCATTATTACAAAGAACACCTGGGAAAAAGATCGCTTTGCCCACACGAGTTGAGCCAAAAGTGTTCTTTGCCAATGAGCGTACCTTTTTGTCGTGGTTGAACTTTACAGTTATGCTGGGAGGCCTTGGTGTAGGTTTACTGAATTTTGGTGACAAGATAGGTAGGGTCAGTGCAGGACTATTTACTTTTGTTGCCATGGGTACAATGATATACGCGCTTGTAACATACCACTGGAGAGCTGCTGCGATTAGACGTAGAGGATCAGGTCCTTATGATGACAGATTGGGGCCCACTTTGTTGTGCTTTTTCTTATTGGTTGCTGTCATTATCAACTTTATATTAAGATTGAAGTACAATGACGCTAACACTAAGTTATGAAATTGTAATTCCAATATCGTAAGCGTGGGTTACGCACAAACTGTATTTTCAAGATGCTCACAAATAATTTAGTTTCATATATACGCATATATAGAAAGTATCCATCTATAGGTAATCATGAACAATAAAAATATTCACGTTTCAGGAGCTATTGTTTGTACTCATTACGTTTTTGGATATCAAGTTGAAAATCAGCCCCTTTCACTAGATATCAAGCGCTATAAAAAAATTTTAATTTCGATGAGGCATCTTTCTTTTCTCTTGTGGCTATGTAAGCCTAAGAAGCCGTTTACACATCAATGATAAATAAGTATACAAAAAGGGTTCCATTTTTTTTTTTGGCCGCTACCGGACTAGCAAGGGCCTAATGGTACGCTGAGCGTAGTACAACCAAGCGCTTGTTAGCCGTAGAGTTAAGCTCTTGACTACTATTACGGTAAAAGCCGGGAACGTGCGTAACAATTTTTTTTTGCATTAGGTTAAAGAGGCTCGCTCGCGGAGCCTTTAGAATACCGCTTAAGGCGCCAAAAGATGGAAGCTATTCTCTTTCTTTTTTTTTTCACAAACTGAGAGGGGTTGTGTATCGTTAAAAATGTTGGAAGACTTCTGACTCATCACTACGCAGATTGTTAGAGTTTTTCGATGAGAATGGCTTCAAAGAACAGAACAAAACACGATTATATAAGCCCCATGTAAAAAGAACGTCTTAATTTATTTTGAATTTAGGACTTCTTGACATTTTTAGCATATATAACAATACGATAAGTGTCTCATCAAACGTGGTTAAGACAGAAAACTTCTTCACAACATTAACAAAAAGCCAAAGAAGAAGAAATGCTTTCTCGCACAAGAGCTGCAGCTCCGAATTCCAGAATATTCACTAGAAGCTTGTTACGTCTTTATTCTCAAGCACCATTACGCGTTCCAATTACTCTTCCAAATGGTTTCACCTACGAACAGCCAACAGGGTTATTCATCAATGGTGAATTTGTTGCCTCGAAGCAAAAGAAAACGTTTGACGTGATCAATCCATCTAACGAAGAAAAGATAACAACTGTATACAAGGCTATGGAAGATGATGTTGATGAAGCCGTTGCAGCGGCTAAAAAAGCTTTTGAAACGAAGTGGTCTATTGTAGAGCCGGAGGTTCGCGCTAAAGCTTTATTCAATCTCGCTGACTTGGTTGAGAAACACCAAGAAACACTGGCTGCCATTGAGTCAATGGATAATGGTAAGTCATTGTTTTGTGCGCGCGGTGACGTCGCTTTAGTATCTAAATACTTGCGTTCTTGCGGTGGTTGGGCAGATAAAATCTACGGTAACGTTATTGACACAGGTAAAAACCATTTTACCTACTCAATTAAGGAACCATTAGGCGTTTGCGGCCAAATAATCCCTTGGAACTTCCCTTTATTGATGTGGTCATGGAAAATTGGGCCTGCTCTGGCTACAGGTAACACCGTCGTATTGAAACCCGCTGAAACAACACCTTTATCTGCCCTTTTCGCTTCCCAGTTGTGTCAGGAAGCAGGCATACCCGCTGGTGTAGTCAATATCCTTCCGGGTTCCGGTAGAGTTGTTGGAGAAAGATTGAGTGCACACCCAGACGTGAAGAAGATTGCTTTTACAGGCTCTACTGCCACCGGCCGCCATATTATGAAGGTCGCTGCCGATACTGTCAAGAAAGTCACTTTGGAGCTGGGAGGTAAATCACCAAATATTGTGTTTGCTGACGCTGATCTAGATAAAGCCGTCAAGAACATTGCCTTCGGTATTTTTTACAACTCTGGTGAAGTTTGCTGCGCTGGTTCCAGAATATACATTCAAGATACAGTATACGAGGAGGTGTTGCAAAAACTAAAGGATTACACCGAGTCACTAAAGGTCGGTGACCCATTTGATGAGGAAGTTTTCCAAGGTGCTCAAACATCTGACAAACAGCTGCATAAAATTTTAGACTATGTCGATGTAGCAAAATCAGAGGGGGCTCGTCTTGTGACTGGAGGGGCCAGACATGGCAGTAAAGGTTATTTTGTCAAGCCAACAGTGTTTGCTGATGTCAAAGAAGATATGAGAATTGTTAAGGAGGAAGTGTTTGGTCCCATTGTAACTGTATCCAAGTTTTCTACTGTTGATGAAGTGATTGCTATGGCAAATGATTCTCAATATGGGTTAGCCGCAGGTATTCACACTAACGATATTAACAAGGCTGTTGATGTGTCCAAAAGAGTGAAAGCTGGTACTGTTTGGATAAATACCTATAACAACTTCCACCAAAATGTTCCTTTCGGTGGCTTCGGCCAGTCAGGTATTGGCCGTGAAATGGGTGAGGCTGCTTTAAGTAACTACACTCAAACAAAATCTGTCAGAATTGCCATTGACAAGCCAATTCGTTGAAGTAACTCAGGCCCGAGTTGACTGCTCATTGAAGGTATGTATGATAAACATTATAGAATAATGAAAAATGCCTCGTGACATACAGATAAAATCTAACAAGGATATATTCAAAAAAAAAAAAACAAAACAAAAAAATAATAACGTGATAAACATTAATGAACAATGTATTTACATTCTTAAGCATAGGTGAGAAATTACCTTCTTTACTTTTTTTTTTTTTTTTGGTGATATTGTATATTGAAATATATAGTAATCAAATTCGTTTCATTGATCAAATTGCTCACTAGTTCTGTTTTTCAAAATTTCATCTTTATAGGTAGATACAAGTGCCAGAGAGATATATAAACAGAAAACTCTATCGATGTGATAATGTATGCCAATATCGGGACTGTACACCCACACATTTACAAGCCCACACATCCTACAACTTTCTTTTCATTTCTTGCGCTTCTTCCACTGTCATAAAATATGATTGTCCGATGCCGCAGCCTACGCCTCGGCGAGTATTCATCACCTAAGCGTCCTGTAGGCGGGGCCACGCAGTCACTAACGGAATACTCCAGAAGGCTGCTTCCTTTGGAAGGAAGTTTCACTCGGTTGTCCACCCAGCGCTTTAACTTTGTCTCAGCGAAGAAGAATTGAATAACTATAGTGAATTTCAAGAGCTAGAGGATGGTTAGGTATTAGTTCAAAACAAAGATTTCAAGAAACCAACATAGATTAAGCAGAAATGGTATGTTAAAAAGTGCTCAGATGAAAGATGACGTCCCATATTCCATGTTAAAGTTGCCATGAGTTAGTATAAAAGGCAATAAAGGTACCATAACGAGAAAAGAAAGTAAAAGAAGAAATGTTTTGCAAATTTAAGGTGGCGTAACAGCAACTATTGGCTAATATATTAATGGCAATCATTGTGAAAAGAAATGTGAAATCCGTATCGTAATTGGTTAAATTTATAACTCAAATTTAAACACTCGAATAGCTGACCCGTAATATTTTATCCCGCTTTAAGAGTTCAACGCTAAAAAATGATATCTAGCTAACCATTATGCTACAGGAACCTTTTTTGGACTATTATCCCTATCATGAAAACTGGAAGGATCTTTCAAGGACGCCATTTCCAAAGATTTCCCCCACACTGGAACCTATTTTACTAACAATTTTTAAAATGGTTTTTTACCTAAATTGTTTTTTCTCAGTCTGACGCTGTTACTATCCGTACTAGAAAGGTTATCTCCAACCCATTGTTGGCCAGAAAGCAATTCGTCGTCGACGTCTTGCACCCAAACAGAGCTAATGTCTCCAAGGATGAATTGCGTGAAAAATTAGCTGAAGTCTACAAGGCTGAAAAGGACGCTGTCTCCGTTTTCGGTTTCAGAACCCAATTTGGTGGTGGTAAGTCTGTTGGTTTCGGTTTGGTCTACAACTCTGTTGCCGAAGCTAAGAAGTTCGAACCAACTTACAGATTAGTCAGATACGGTTTGGCTGAAAAGGTTGAAAAGGCTTCCAGACAACAAAGAAAGCAAAAGAAGAACAGAGACAAGAAGATCTTCGGTACTGGTAAGAGATTGGCTAAGAAGGTTGCTCGTCGTAACGCCGATTAAGCAAACTAACTTCAAAACGTTAAATCATTTTTACGGATTGTTTAGTTTTCTATATATAAATATGTGTATCTTTTTCCAATAAAAAATATAATCAATAATTTTAAGAGATCCGTGGATTCATTTCGTAATAGAAAATCTCGGAAAAATGGTACAGAATATTGTTGGCTAAGTGCTTCAGATTGCATCATCAGAAAAGTAAAAATACCCCCGTAATCCATCTTCTCTACATTTAATCTCATAGTGCTCGTAATGTCTCGAAATTTGTCTTTCGTGATCATTGCACAGTCTTTTCATTTGTCACAGTCACGTGATTACATTTAAGTACAGTATATCCAAAAAATTAGCTGGACTGGGAGCCTTCTCAATAAGTTGGCGGTTTATATACTCAAACCTATTAATAGGAAAGAACTCACAAAAGAAGCCTTTTGGAAGAGAAAACTTTGATATAGAGGGGATATGGTACTGTTTGGACTAGGTAGACTATTTTACGTCATTTTATTATTGATTAATGCCGTTGCAGTACTGAGCGAAGAAAGGTTCTTAAGAAGAAGTATGTAAACAGGAGAGGCAACCATAAACAACTTATTTTAAAGCAACAATTAATACTAACTTTATTGAATATGCTAATACATTATTTCACCGATTTTTGCAGTTGGCCTTGGAAGATCAAATGATGAGACACCTGTTTTTGGTCAGGATCAAAATACCACGAAGTCCAAGGTTGTTCAATTGATTGGCGCCGTACAGACATTACTGAGGAGTATGTTATGTTGATGGAGAACGGTTAAAGTTACATTTCATCAGTTTTTTCCCGTTCTTTTTCACCTTTTGTGAGAAAATTTTACTAACGTTTCGTATATTATTCTTGTAGTACCATTAATTGGAATAAATATACTGGTGATTGTTTATGAATTACTATTGGGATGAACTAAGCGTACGAAGCAAATATTACATACTACTATATACAAGAAACAGGCTCTAATAGTTTTTTTTTCCCTTCACCTTTTCGGTTTTAGCTTTATTATAAAAGATATGAACAAAACCTCCAAGGGTAGTGGTAGCATGGTATGTGAAATTAGAGAGTTCATGCATAACTTGAAATGAAAATAATACTCTGTTACGTAGCTAACTACTGCCAAATATGTATCGAAAATATCAATTATTAAGGGGTTTCGTATTAATAAAATAGAGATCAAATACATTCATATTAGCCTAACTATTGTGGCAATTCTTTCAACTTATCATCCACGAATGTCTGCAAGATCTCTAATTTTTCGATTTGTTCAATTAATGCACTTAATGATATATTGTCCTTGTTACTTCCATCACCATCCGTTCTCTCTGTTATGTCATCAAGACGTAATCTAAAGTAAAATAGCAAGCAGTCATAAATGAAAATAAATTGATTAATGTTCTGGACCATGGATATTCGTTGCTTTCTAAAAATATTAATTGTCCATGAAATTGGATCGAATAACTTTGCCGGGTATTTTAATTTAACAAACTCTTTCTGCAACATTTCAAACATTTCGAAATTGGATAGAATGGAATCAATGGTACACAAAGTACCAGTCCTTCCACAACCTGCGGAACAATGAACCAAAATGGTAGGAAGTTGGTCGTTTTGATAGTAATTTCTGGCAAATAGTGTATCTATTATGTGATTCTTGACATTGATTGCTTGTAAGATTGAGATAGGATTGAGTAAAGTGCCCAAATCAGGCCAATTTTTCACCTGAATCTGTAACAATTCATAAGGTTTCTCTTGATCATGATATGTTAGCAGAATTTTTCTTATGAGAATTGCGTCATCATCATCATCATCATCATCATCACAAGCAGCAGCAGTAACAGCAATATTACTATTGTTATTGTTATTATTATTGTTGTCATTATCATTATCATTATCAGTACTATAGTTACTACTATTTCCCTGAACACCAGCTGAATATAAACTACTATTTTGTGTTCCCATAGTATTTTTCCTCATGCTAGTAGTGCTAGGCATCTTTAATATTTTTTTTTCTAACAATTTAACGTGAATACCGTTATAATTACCTTCTTGCCAATATCGATAACATTTCTCAATGCCATTTTCGAAATCATTTGTCAATGAGAGAACCAACGGAACGCCATTATTCAATATGCATGTATAAAAGTCATGTACAGTGGAGGGCATTGGAGCTTGCGTCGCTATATAGCGCACTCTTCTTGTTGTGGTTGTAGTTGTTTGAAATGACGAATTTTGCTCTACAGAAAACCTTGGCAGAGACAAATAGTTTGCGTTGATATAATTGTCGAGGATGCCACCATCGGAAGTAGAATGTGAATGCTTGATACCTTTTGATGATTGCAAACCTTTTTTTAGAATCACTCTCGAATGCTCGTAGGGAAAAATATCCTTGTACCTGTTCTTGGCTCCTAATTCAACGCCTGATGATATTATAACGTCATCTGACTCCGAATCGGAATCTGATTCAAGGCTGAGCATCGATTTATATTTACTGTATTGAGTGAAGATTGGCTGAGAATGCGACCTCTTTTGTACTTTGTTCACGTCAGGAAATTTTGGAGGCATGATTGTTGAAGAAGAAGTTGATGTTAACTGTTCAGGATATGATGATGGCTTTTCAAGTATAAACGAGTTTTCCTTCTTCCTGAAAGAGACAGAATGGTTCAAGCGCCTTTTTTCCAAAAAATCTAATTTTTGAAACTGAGAAACCAACTCGATCTTGGGTATTGACATCAGATGCTGGAACCATTCAGGTATAACGGAGTCAATGACCTCCTTTTCGTAATTTTTGCTCAGGTTTTCGTATCTGATCTGAAACCCTAGTTTGTCTTTATTAGTGTCCTTTTCTAGAGAATTTTGGTTCTTTGGGAATTGGAAGTTTTGTAAAGATTTTTTGGCAGAATCGTTATTATACCATCTTTCATGTTCTTCTTTGATGTTGACTGCACTCAAATACGTCTCTAAACCCATTATTTCTTCATTTTGCGAAAATTTGAACATTTGGTTTATGTTTGTTTGTGGTGCAGGCAGCTGGAACTTAAATAAGGCAGATATGGGGGAAGAAGAAGACATGGGAGAATCTGATAGGACGTTACGCGGAGAGGGAGAACTGGAAAAGTTTGAATGATCTGACCTACTATCGTCAGGAACTTTCAACTTAAGGTTCATTTGCGGAGACGATAGTGGTGTTGTCGCCGTCATATGCGGCGCTGTGTTGTGTAGACTGTTCATAAGGTTTGTCTTGGGGCTTTTAGGTTCAGCCGAACTAATGCAATCTGAGTTAAATGTGTTGGTGTTTATATGGTCTGGAAATAGAATTTTGAATTGAGGAAAACCACACATTAGTATAGACACGGTTTTTTTAACATTAGTATCAAACTCTATTAGCTTGGACGCTATTCCATAACAAGGTAAAGAAACAGAACTTTCCGTTTGATTTGCGGTGCTATCATAAATGATAATCCGAAGGTTATCGATGGCCAGTTTAGATTTCAACACGCTTTGCTCGCTAGGAGTTAAGTTGTCCAAGAGTTTGGAAAAGGTGAAATTTTTCCTCCTCAGCAGCGTGGAAGGCAAACATACATGAATGGAGTTTGTGATAATGGATTTGGCATGTTCGGTAAACGGCCTAACATCAAGTAAGAGCACCTTTTCATCTGGTAAGGTTTCAATAATCTTGCCCAGTTCTACAGCAGTAATTAGCGAACAACCCTGCGGCTTATTATATCGCTGTTCCTTGGGCTTGAAGCTTGGCAGGACAGGAGCGGTCGCCCTCTTCAATAACACCGGCGAAGATGTCTTATAGCTCACCAAAGGGCTACTGGCTTTGGGGCTGTGGTATATGTTGCTGTTCATGCTGTTATGATAACTGTTCATAGGAGCATGCCTCGAATATACATGCGAACTCGATCCGACCAAAGTGCTAGTCTCGGAAAGCACTGAAGTGCGGTCGGTGGGTAGAATGCTTGGGCAGTCTACACTGTCCTTCATGTTCTATATGATAAGTAGATCTGTGTTGCTGATGGAGAAGGGAGATACAATACGGATTTTCTATGAACTTTGCAGTGATAAGAGCACCTACGCTATTATAACACCGATGTTAGAATAATATGCAAGTTTGTGGTCTGTGTATACAGTTCTTTGTTTGTGCTTGAAGTGATGATGTTACATGTCAAAGAAAGAAAACCGCTAAGGTCAATGAAAATATAGTGTTACATCCGCCGGTGCAAATGGCGAGGAGAAGATTGGACTCTTGCGCATCGAACACTACCTATCTGCATCCATCCATGCCAGGTGCGCAAACTGTTGGGTCTGGCTAACACCACATTCTCGCTGCGCTGTGTTCTCCGATGACGTTTTGCCGCAAAATATTTTTTTCATGAAGGTCTTTTCTTTTCGTTCAGCGTCAGCGGGCCCAAATCTCAAAGTCGCCGCCATTCTGTTTAATGTTTAAAGTTTCCGCTCACTACACCAAGATGGCAGCAGGAGATGCCAGAAAAAGCGTGGGGTCTGGTCTGGTTAGATATTAGAAGTACATACACATCGGTGGGTGTGTAGCAGTGGCGACACATAAAATGGCCATAATGGGGGTGATTTTACGTATAGCATACATAGACATCTGTCGTTGAGGTTCGCTACCAGTGAACGGATTTAACGAGCAAGCAGCGAAAGTAGCCGAAAACCTCTTATTGTTAATAGTCATTTAGCAGCCGTTCTGCTGCTGTTTTCCTGTGGGGTGAGGTGGGCTGTGATTCGGTAAACTCGCTTGCGGTCTAACAAAAACAGAGAAAAACTTGGTACAAAAAGATTTCATTGGACGCAACCGGAATCGAACCGATGACCTCTTCCTTGCAAGGGAAGCGCGCTACCAACTGCGCCATGTGCCCAGAATTTCTGTATGTGTTGGATCTCAACACGGGGTACCTCCGTATAAGCAATTTTAACCCGTAGATGATTTTAGAGTTTCGTTCCTACACGCATGAAAAAGGTAAGATTGAGTATGCCTAAGATGAACCAATCAAAGTTATAAATACCTGAAGAAATGAGTTTAGATCTGTTGGATGGTGAAACATAAAAAACAGAATGAGGAATAATCGTAATATTTTTATGTAGAAATATCAAGTCCATTGTAAGGATTCTAATATCCTCGAGGAGAACTTCTAGTATATTCTGTATACATAATATTATTGCCTTTATCAACAACGGAATCCCAACAATCATCTCAAAGTTCACCAAAAGTCTCAAGATCCGACTTAAATCTTATATAATATGTAGAATTGCCTGCAAAAGTGTACGATTTTACAATAAAAAACGTCGAATTAGCTTTTCGCATACGTCTCAACCAAGAGGAGAGCGGTAAAAATTATGGGAAACTCAATCGTTAACCTTGCGCCTGATCAAAACAATCATTAATAGCCATATTATTTTTATCAACTTCTGGACAGTCAATACTCCAGGGATAATAATGGGACCAAGCATCATTGGCAACTACTCTCAGCTCGGCACGCCAAGAATCACCGTGGCTATAGGTAACACAAAACGCTGTCTTGCCGTGATTGTGCATACTGGATACTGAAACACGAACTGCACATGTTAAATTTCCTTCAGAGGCTGTAATATCACAGCTACTGTTTGTTGACCACGTCTTGACAAACAAACTCCAACCCTCTTGCCCATCAAAAAAGATATTCGTGAACTCCTGGCTGCCGCAAAACTTCTTGTCACCGCTCCCGTGAACGGCCCATGCTACCCATTGCGCTATGTAGCTGTTCAAATTAGTCGTAAGAGTTGTGGAAGAGACGGCCCTATTGTACAACCTAGACCAAGTTCTTACCTCCACTCCGTAAAACTTGGCTCTACAGAGGGTAGATTCACCTGTTTCCTGGTTGCGGTTGTATTGCAGGTCTGCTGGTGTTTCCACAGAACCATCGACGGCTACATTAATGGCATTACTGATACTTATTGCCGTGACGTCATTTTGAAGTTGCTCGACGAGACTATGCTGAGTGAAGTTGGCTGCTTGGGTAGTTATATTACTGATAATGTTAGGGTATTCAGTAGCATCACGCTTGTTGAAGGACTCAGGTACAGTACCATTTGCAGTTAATCCTATCGTCTGGTAAAATTCAACCATAGAAACTGGAGCGATTGCCAAATCATCGTCCATTTGCCAGAATCCTGATGGCAAGCCCTGGCTTTCACCGCCCGTCAGGTAGATCTCAGCACGTGTGCATGCGCATAACAATAAGATCGCATAAAAAAATGAGACGGTATAGTATCCTGAGGTCATTTTTCTCCCTTGGATTGATTGCTTGCTTTTGTATCTTTCTTATAATAGTTCTTTCAGAAGAGCCCAATATGCGGTTATTATATAAGTTAAGTTACGGCTATGTGAAGATTTTGAATAATGTAAAACTGTTAGAAAGCATTGCCTCTTGTATAAGATGTGGTCGCATTACTTCAGTTAATGACTTGAACCAGTTTGTTTTTCAATCCACGGCTGTATTCTTCACTAATAAAACCGATTAGCGGGAGTCAGGGAAATAGAAAGAATATTTGCAAATGGAGCACCATTTTAGAATTAATTTTTTTTCAGTGCTCACAGGTTGATGATAATGACAAAATATTTTGTTCTTTAGAATTATTTACATATTGTTTAGAGATGAACGATTATTCACACTTATTACTATATTGGTTTAAAATGGTTAACAGTTTGCTCGAGATATCAACACAATCTAGTCTTACATAAAACTTTCTTTTTTGTCCCTGGAAATCTGGCGCAAACCCTTTTTCATAGGATTGACTTAAAATAGTTGAAGAGCGATTTCTCTTGCAAAAAAAGGTGCTAACCCTTCTTACTTTGGTTTATTTTCGTGTTGGAACAAGTAGTACAAAAATATACAGGCGAGTTGATATAATAACATTATGTGCGTTCTCATCGTATACTTAGGCACATCTCTTATACGCTTATATATAATTGCAACAGTAACAGAATAATGAAACTGTTAAAAGCAATATGTAGACAATGACGCAATTGAGTTACAGATCCAATATATACGTGGAAAATATGAGTTGTTACACTGAACATGTTATATTTACCTGACATACCACTATATTGTACTGATGATACTTAAGACGTGCCAATTGCGCGTGTTATATGAACCTCTCCTTCATAGTATAGGAAGATGTACTTTCATTCTTAATTAACACCACCTTTGAATAATTTATCATCAGTAACTTTCAATTAACAAAAAAAATAGGAAAAAAATTTGAAAAAACCTCAAAACTATGTACATATTGAAAGGAGTAAATAATCAATTTTTACTTAAAACTTGTCATAGCTGGTTTCAAGTATCAGCTCGGCCAAGTCCTCCATGATGCGCTCTTCACTGGTACTTGTATTTTCGCTATCACCCTTCCTTCTTGAGTTGCCTTCAATGTCCGCTAAATCTTCCAGTAATATTTGCTTCAGCCTCAAAAGGTGCCTTCTGGCAAGAAACTTCTTTCTTTCCGTGCCTTTTAAACTGGCTATTTCCTCACTGTCCAGTGACGGAAGCTTGATTCTCTCGGTTAAAACCTTGACTAAACGAATTCCCTCCAACGTAACAAACCGCTTGTCTTCTATGCTCGCTTTAAATTCCTTCCCGAACTCACCATTCAATAAAGATTTCAAGTATTCATCTAGTATACTTTTCAGTTCCACTGTAGACACTTTATCATTCATGTTCAGATTTTTAACGATAGGAAACAGGAACTTCCATGAATTAAACCTGTAAACTTTGCCGTTCAACTTTGATGAGTATGTGGCCTCTACGCTATCTATAAACCCCCGAATCTTGTGCAAAGTAGCTTCAGCATTTGATGCATCTTTGTTTATAACGGCCTTGAGACTTTGTCTTTGGAATGCGTTGTACACCAAAATTAACGTCCTCCTGGTTATTGAGATTTGTGCCGACGAGGCTACCCGTTCATAAATGTCCAGACACTCGTCGCCGCAAGTGATGGGCCTCGTTGTTATGACAGTTTCCATGTATTTGTGGTATATGCTCTGATCTAACATTTGGTTGTTCTGTGCCTCTAATGTCTTAAATATTTCCATAGCAAGATCATATTCCTTGTTTTTCAAACAGTAATTCATAAACAATCCCACAACATGTTTGTTGAGAGGAAATGGCTTATTGATGTTCCAATGACTTAGTGGAACTAACGTAGGAAAATCGCTTTGTGTCAAATACTTCTTGAAAATGGTCTTATCAAATTGAAAATATTCACAGAGGGCCCATAGTCCCATTCCTTGCTTCTCAATCTTTGGTGACTTCTGGCTACATATTACTTCACAGTACTCAAATAACAATTTAGAATCGACACAATAGTCTGGTATTTTATTCATCAAATCATTGAGTACCACCATAAAACGTTTCTCATCGGCAATCCTGGTACAAGATCTTATCATTAAGGTATATGTAATACTATCCTTTTTCAAACCTGGGCACTTTTTATTAAGAAGTTTGAACACTAGTGTTTCATCGGTACAATTTATCAGTGCCGCCAAAGCGGTATTATATTCTATTTCCGTGAGCTCATTTTTGTCACACAAACTATCTATAGTCTTCAAAACAAGTTCTCCGTATTTTTTTGAGACCAAATTTTCTTGTTTTGAGAGCCCATTAAAGAGGATTGTGATGGAATGTTGATCAATAGGGACTCCCCATTTTTTTCGCCAATTGAAGATATCTACAGCACTTTGTTGGGACTGCACAACTTCGATATAATATTTCATAATCAAATTCATCCCAACGACGCCTTTCTTTTTAGCTAGCCTAGCCAAAAAGACAGCTTTTTCCAGTTGTCCTCTTTTCAAAAATTTTTGAACATCATTGGCGATTAATTTGGAATCACGTAACTGTTCTCCATTGACGCCTAGTATGGTATAAAAGAGTCTCTTATCTTTGGTTAAGGATAGGAACTTCAAGTCGCTTTGGCTAGTTGGCCCCAGTTTTGTATCTGCTAATGCCTCATTATTTATTTTATGAAATTTTCGAAGAATATGAAAAGCTTGATCCTTGGGGTATGCTGTCTTTTGCAGTTTTTTCAATTGTCTTCTTTTCTTAGAATTTATCCTTTCCAATTGTTTGGATGTTTTATTTAATATGAAACCGTGACGTTCTAGCTCATGTAGTCTTTCTTTTACTTGAGTTTTCTGTAGATTTGTCAGTGAATGAAAAGATCTTCTCAGCAGATGCTCTGTGAGATTAATTGCAGTGTTTATTCGGGGTAGCATTCTAGTAAATATACAAGTGTCTACACCTATTCTTGAAGACTGCGATGACTTTGAGGATGATTGATTCAGATCCTTGGTTCTCAGCTGTCCTTTTGTAATTTTTAGACCCATCTTTATTTTGCCGTAACTAAAAATAAAAACTAAAGAGCAGTGCCCAAGAAGAAGAGGAAAAAAACAAAAAGAAAGCTGAAGAAAAGTATCTCAAGATATTTTCAGTAAATTTTTTTTTTTTTGAATTTTCCGTTTAATATTAAAAGACCTTAAATCGATAAGTTATGTATCTGTATATACAGGGTGTACTCAATTTAGCAATAACATTACAGTGGTGCCACTTGGTCCTCCTCGAATTTTGTAGATAAGCCATTTTGCATGACATTTTCTAAATCGTCAATTTC
Organism: Saccharomyces cerevisiae S288C; assembly: GCF_000146045.2. Taxonomy (NCBI): domain Eukaryota; kingdom Fungi; phylum Ascomycota; class Saccharomycetes; order Saccharomycetales; family Saccharomycetaceae; genus Saccharomyces; species Saccharomyces cerevisiae. The sequence continues at coordinate 316,885 of NC_001137.3, forward strand.
TTTCACTGCTTCAACAGTTAAATTAGTGTAAGTATCTTCACCAATGGCTATGTCATCTTCAATTCTTATTCCGACGTTTCTAAAGTAAGATGGAAATGATTCCTCGTTAGGAATATATAAACCCGGTTCAATAGTAATAACTTGTCCAACCTTTAATGGTTCGTACCTGGAAACTTTAGGCACATCGTGAACATCTAGACCTAAATTGTGTCCAATATAGTGCGGATACAATTTTTCAACATTCCAACCGGAGACTTTATCTATGCCCAAGTTTTTCAATTCCTGTTTCATGAGTGTGATACTCTTTTCATGGATGTCGTGGAGGGAATAGTTATTGCTAGCTTTACATAACTTAATGCAATCACGCTGAACATTTAATACAGCTTCGTAGAGATCTCTTTGTGCATCAGTGAATTTCCCACTATTGGGCCACGTTCTCGAAATATCAGCACAATAACCACCCAAGGAGCCAGCAGCGTCTACAAGAACCATTTCGTCGTCAAACATCACATCATCGTTTCTTGTGTAATGGATACACAAAGAATTCGAACCAGTAGCGACCACGGGGATATATGCGTCCTTATCGCAACCACCGGATATAAACTTGTAATGAAGAAAGGAATCTAAAGTTCTCTCATTCCTAAATCTTTTAGCAAAGGCTTGATTGAACGATCTTCCTGATATTTGGCCAGCTCTCCTCATAATTCTCAACTCTTGAGGGGACTTGATCTTACGGAACTCTGCAATTCTTTTACTGATGGGTTTGATGGTCTTATTCGCAATGGAATTCAATGATCGATTGCTATTCCCACTGCCATCTAACAGGCTCTTGATGTGTTTAAAATTGGACGAACTGGGATTAGAAGTTGATAGCATATCAAAATAGATGAAATCATTCCTGTTAATTATTTTGGGCAAATATTTAGACAAATCGTTAATGGAAGCAGATTCATCGGCATTGAAAATTTCTTGAACACCATAAACCCCAGACCTAAATCCTTCCCACTTTTCAGCAAACGCATCCTTTGGCGGAACCAGCATGTGGAAAATTGTATCACTTAAACTATCCGTTGGCTTTTCTAAAATCATGACCGAATTAGGTTCATTCCAACCACTAAGATAAAACAGGTCATTTTCCTGTTGGAACGGATAAAATACTGCTCCAGATGCAAATTGGATATCGTTACCAGCTAAAATCACACAACTTTTGGGAGGCAATGTTTCCGCCAACCTAATTCTTCTTTCATAGTATTCCAAGGCTGAAATGCCTGGTGTCAACTCGCCCGACTTTATAAGGAACGGCCTTGTCTCATGCAGTGGTTGGCCTGCCTCAATGGGGATTCTGACTCTATTAGTAAAAGTATTACTTTTATGCTGTTCCAATGGCGATACCAACTTCGAGAAGTATCTTTGGCAAGATTGCATAGAAAACCGTACTGGGTTTATCCTATGTAACATATCAACAGAAAATGACCACTTTTCCTATTAGCTTTTTCTATTATATTCTTTAGAATTGGTGGAGTTTCTTGCGCAAACGATCCACTTTTGCAGTGCAGTAAGTGATCCCTATACCAGGTGAGTTGATATATATTTACTGTATCTTGTACTATTTTATGAACAAGAAAGGCTATTACTCACAACAGTTTTGGTTTCAGTCAAAGTTTATGTGTGAGTGTGAGTGTGAATGTGTGCGTGTTGCATAATTGCATTTGGCCTTTCCGAGAAATAAGTCATTCTTTATTTTTCTCTCTTTACGGTTTAATGGTGCGGCTTTCGTATCTGCGTCTCATCCTTCCCCCTTGCCGCTTGTCAGAACTCTCTAGCTTGGCGATTCTCTATCAACCTGTTATTCCAATTCTTATATCTACCATTACCTTCCAGCATTTTTTCAAATGTGTTCACACGCCCTGTAACGTTTATATATAAATATTTTAATATTTAACTTAGCTTATGCATATATAGTTAAAAGGGATAATAACAATAAGAATAAAAAACACAAACTGCTGAGATAAGAAAAGGAAGCGAATAGTTAATAATGCCTGATTCATCACATTCAATAAGCTCAAAAGATGTTGCATCTGCCATCTCTCTCTATGATCAGTCCATTTACACTAATAACAGGTCTACTAACCTGGACTTAGATCAGAGATCAATGAGCCCTTCCAATATTGCCTCTGGTGAAGATAGGATAACGAGAACGAACTCAGGTTGCTCCATCACATCAGGTGCCTCCATGATTGCCACGAAGGATGGTATTCAGGGGATTAATGTCAAAAGAGATGGGATTCCGAAATATTCACTTAATTTATTGAATTCCATGGTTCGAAAACAATATGATCACAATAATGGAACAAAGTCTCCTACCCCGAAGACTAGCAATATGGTAGACCCTAAGAACAAAAAGAAGAACAAAAAAAAGAAGAATGACAAGGATGACAAATACAAGGTATCGCATGATCAAACCGAAAAGTTTTACAAACTCAACACCACTTCCAACTCCAATCTCACCTCTGATTCTACTACTTCGTTATCGGACCAGTTTTATTTCCAGAAAAGTAACGCTGATTCTGCTCCATTAGACAATGCAAATTACCCACTCTCCGACCATTCCCCCTCCCTAAACTCTATGGATAATACTACAAAGCATAGCAGCAATGTGCACACTTGAATCACGTGAACCACAGTAACCTAATTGCTCAAATTTTGAGAGTTAAAGGAAAGAATAAAATATATAAATGATACGTTTATACCCGCTAAAAAAAAAAAATATAAAACAAAAAAAGGATCTCATAAGACGATTTGTTGGGATATGTCCACATCTTTCGGCTATATACTACATTTAGCTGTTTCCCGTTTCTTTGTATTATTCCCTTCTTATGTATAACTTTTACTAGTAATAATTATAATAAATATTCGTTTTGAAACATGGTAATTTCAAATGTTCAATGTATTTTCGGGCCGATTGCTGACCAGCGACACTTTAAGCCGAACTGTATTTAGTAGACTCCCTTTTCTCATCAGCGAAGAAGAAGTAGCAAAAGCTGTTTAGCAAGCAAGACAGCAATACGAAGACCAAGCATGATTAGGTACACTGTTGCTGGCCATTCCAGAAGGTGTGTAGTAGGAGCTTCGAAAAGAGTGGGTGCAATTAAATGTATCACCGTCGCCGCCACCAAGAGATTTATCTCCAATAAGCCAAACGAAGTTTTTACCAAGCTAACGAATGACAATGATCCAAAGAGAGATGCCTTTTTCAAATATACGTGGGGCTCATGGCTTAAAAATGATAAGCAAGAAAAGGAAAAAAGATTCACGAAGTTTTCGATTGAAGGTTTAAATCGCATTCTCAATGACATCTACATTCAATCTAATGAAATGGCTAAGGCCCCCGACGGTAAGATCTTACCACCAGTGTTTAACAAGAACTTGACCGTTTCATTGGTCAATAACGTTGTACCAAAGAATATAGGTAAAATCAACCCAAATGAAAAAGTTCAAGTAACCACATTATCTAGTATTCACGAAGGTAAACATCACAGAATATACAAGGTCGACACGAATTTGAACAAGGCATTTATCTTGAGGATTCCTTATCCGCTGGAAAATGAAAACACTCTATCCTACAGAATAAGAAGTGAAGTAGCAACCATGGATTTTGCTGACTTGAAGTTGGGCATCAAAGTTCCCAAGATTTTTTGTTATGGTGTCAATTCTTTGAACCCTGTAAGGCAGCCTTTTGTCTTACAAGAATTTATCGAAGGAGAACTCTTGATGAAAGATTGGGATCCATTGATTGAAGACGGTTCCTCCAATCAAAAAAAATATGACAATGTTATTAAACAAGTTTCTGATTTTCAGTCGAAGTTAGTGTCATTGAAATTAAATGCATTTGGATCCATATATTTTAACAATGACTTAAAAGACGGAAATGAGAAGGAGTTTGTTAAGGAAGACATATACGATGGGGAAACTAATCCGGATCTACAAAACAGATGGAAAATTGGGCCATCCGTGGAAAGATGTCTCTGGAGACATAAATCTCACTTGGATTTTCATAAACAAATGAAACCTTTTTTGGGACCATGGCCAAAGAAGTCTCCAATGGATATAATTAAAAATACTGGCCTATTGGAAGCTGAAAATGCTAAAACTAGAATAGCCATGAAAGAGGCAGGAAGTTCAGCTGAATTGATGTATCCTCGAACTTTGAAGGAGCAAATAACTACCTATGAAAATTTAGCTAAGATTGCCCCGGATTTATTCAACGTCAAAACAAAGGCCATTCCAAATATGCAGGAACTATTGTCACCACGTTTGTTTCATCCTGATCTAGACCCCATGAATATTATTGTTAACAAAGAAGCACAAGAAGCCTATCTATTAGATTTTGAAGGAGCATGCACAAAACCTTTCATTTTACAGAATTCGCCACAATTCATCGCCTATGATGGGCCCAAGATTTATGACTTAAAGGAGGACATAACCGATTTTGACAAATTATCTGAGGCGGAAAAGGTGCAATATCAGTTCATGTACAAGCGCACCCGTAATCAACATCAATGGGAGAAAAAATTAAATGACAATAATCCTAAATTAATTACTGCAGTTGCCCCACCTGTTAAGCTACTGAGAAGCCCATATATTGCAGCTGTCGAAAGAAAAACGGAAGAAGAGTATTTACTTATTGATGAATCACTATTGCAATTGAAGGAAGTTTGGGACATCTTTGCCCAGAATGAGTTAGTGAATCAGAAAAAGTTTCCTCTAAACTATAGTAAAGAAGATATTGAAAGACATGTTGAGGATTTGCAAAAATTACACGAAAAGCTAATCTCTACACCATTTGCTGCCACTCAAGGGTGGATTCCTCAAGATATGTTTGATCAACTATTAAATTCCGGCAGTATTGTTAAGCAAGAGAACGGAGACTACACCGTGAAGCAACCTGAAGCTACCAAATAATCTATACTAAAAATGAAATATTTTTTTGTTTTCTTTACCTCATTCAACTGTATAGAACGTTATAACAAAATAATCAAGTTAAAACCCTTTTTTGTACACAATGGAATCTCTTCCATTTACTAATCAACTTAACAATGCTGGATTGGATATATTGATAACGTTTTAAAAAGCGTTGCGTGATGTTTGGGTGCAATTGGCGGAAAAGCGGAACTTTCAAATTTACGATAGGTGGAGATACATCTCCACCTTTCTCCCCATTATCTTTGAATTTTCCTCAAATATATAAAGAGAACAACAAATCCATAGAAATGCCATTGTTTAATCCTGATTATCTACATTGTTTTAGTTTTTTACTCACAATCGAGTAATGCCTTTGTTTGGCCAAGCTATGTGCAAATATCACAAATTAAAAATTTGGTTAAGCAGTTAGGCTGGACCTAATATTTTAGAAAAACCTAATTTTTTTTGTGGACCCATTTTCGATATTTACTCACAAATGGAATTCAAGGGGAACAACTTCGGTCTCAGCACTTTAATTATTCTTCTCGTTCCCACCTAATTTCGCAATTTATTGTCCTTGACTTCTACCACGAGAAAAAAATTAAGAAAATGCAACGCTGCCCGTGCAGGGTTTTCTGAGCGGGATGAAAAAATCAGACAAATATCCAAGTTATGAGTAATTACTTTGTTGGAAGGAGGGAGCAGAGGATAAGGAAATTCTTAAAACTGTTATGTATATAAAGGAAGAACCATTTCTAGTTATTTCACTTTTTGATACTTGTCAACTATCTTAGTAAAAATACAGAACTCTATAAAGAACCACAGAAAAATCGACAGCAATGACAAGCATTGACATTAACAACTTACAAAATACCTTTCAACAAGCTATGAATATGAGCGGCTCCCCAGGCGCTGTTTGTACTTCACCTACGCAATCTTTCATGAATACCGTTCCACAGCGCTTGAATGCTGTAAAGCACCCAAAAATTTTGAAGCCTTTCTCAACGGGTGATATGAAGATTTTACTATTAGAAAACGTTAATCAAACTGCTATTACAATCTTCGAAGAGCAAGGTTACCAAGTCGAATTCTATAAATCTTCATTGCCCGAGGAAGAGTTGATCGAAAAGATCAAGGACGTTCATGCTATTGGTATCAGATCAAAGACTAGATTAACTTCAAATGTCTTACAACATGCGAAGAATCTGGTTTGTATTGGTTGTTTCTGTATCGGTACCAACCAAGTTGACTTAGACTACGCTACCAGCAGAGGTATTGCTGTTTTCAACTCGCCTTTCTCCAACTCAAGATCAGTAGCAGAATTGGTCATCGCTGAAATCATTAGTTTAGCAAGACAACTAGGTGATAGATCTATCGAATTACATACCGGTACATGGAATAAGGTTGCTGCTAGATGTTGGGAGGTAAGAGGAAAAACTCTTGGTATTATTGGGTACGGTCACATTGGTTCCCAATTATCAGTTCTTGCAGAAGCTATGGGTTTGCATGTGTTGTACTACGATATTGTAACTATCATGGCCTTGGGTACTGCCAGACAAGTTTCTACATTAGATGAATTGTTGAATAAATCTGATTTTGTGACACTACATGTACCAGCTACTCCTGAAACTGAAAAAATGTTATCTGCCCCACAATTTGCTGCTATGAAGGATGGCGCTTATGTTATTAATGCTTCAAGAGGTACTGTCGTGGACATTCCATCTTTGATCCAAGCCGTGAAAGCCAACAAAATTGCAGGTGCTGCTTTGGATGTTTATCCACATGAACCAGCTAAGAACGGTGAAGGTTCATTTAACGATGAGCTAAATAGCTGGACTTCTGAATTAGTTTCATTACCAAATATCATCTTGACACCACACATTGGTGGCTCTACCGAAGAAGCCCAAAGCTCAATCGGTATTGAAGTGGCTACCGCATTGTCCAAATACATCAATGAAGGTAACTCTGTCGGTTCAGTCAACTTCCCAGAAGTGGCATTGAAATCATTGTCTTACGACCAAGAGAACACTGTGCGTGTGTTATACATTCACCAAAATGTACCAGGTGTTTTGAAGACCGTCAATGATATTTTATCGAACCATAACATCGAAAAGCAATTTTCCGATTCAAATGGTGAAATTGCTTATTTAATGGCTGATATCTCTTCTGTTGACCAAAGCGATATTAAAGATATTTATGAACAACTAAATCAAACCTCTGCTAAGATCTCAATTAGATTGCTATATTAATATGCAATCGATTCTCATACTGTCAACTTTTTGAACATGATTAAAAGTTTCCTATAAAATATTAAAAAGAACCAAAAAAAAAATGGATAGAAGAATGCTTGAGGCAATAATAATGATTATCTATTTTATATATACATACATAATCATTTAAGTTTTTTTTTTAAAGATATTTCGATTTAGCCGAATCTGCTCAATGCCTCTTCGATGACATCCTTGTGGTCTTCTGAAATTAGGCCTTGTTTGATTTGGTGGTTTCTTTTACGAATATTTTTCTCCTTATCCAGTTGTTTCTGTACTCTTAATTTTCTTTCATCAATAACGTTTTGAGTCTTTTTACGCAAAAAGGAACGCAAACCCGAATTCTTACCTTTCACATCAGGTTTTACATCTGGAATGTCGCTGTTGGTTTTGGCTTTATTATTAGCATCCATTGTAGTTTGCGCCAAATCCTTAGCGTTTAACCTTATGGTAGAAGACCTTTTATCCACTGAACCGATGGAATTCGGATCTAAAGTAATTGTATCTGCTGGCAGTTTGTTCAATAGGGTTCTGACTTCCTGTTCCTGTCTTTGTTTTTTGGTTTCGAATGGGTTTAATTCTAAGGCATCGTAATTGGCTTCACCTGCACCAGGTACAATCAAATTCGTAATACCCGTTTGATGGCCTACACCTAGTAAATCTTCAAATGGTACGAATCCCAAATTTTCTACTTTGTTTCCGGCAAACAAATGTGACATGTAAGGGGTGTTTCTATGTGGGTTCCCTCCCATGGACCCGAAGCACGGTTTACTGTCTCCACTTAATTTTAAAGCGTCCTTCCACAACGTAACGTGAGGGCCCCTAGATAATGCCAATAGACCAGTATCTGAAATGGAAACGTTTGTTCCTGGCGTCGGTAAGCTTTCCACAGAATGTAGTTGCTTGAAGTTTCTGATATCCCAAATTTTCATCGACCTATCAGCCCCTGTGGTTGCCATGTAATACCCGCTTCTATCGATAGCAATGCTGTTCACTGGTCCTCTGGCAGAAAGTAATTTTACTAATGGTTCAGGCATGGATGGTGACCAGAGGGATACTGTACCGTTTGAATGACCTAGATGCATCACAGCATTCCATGGGTTTTGTGCCATTGCCATAGTTGGCCCAGCTTTGGTCCTCAATTCCGAGACCAACTGGCCAGTGGAAACATCGTGGTACTTCAACCAACCTGTCTCACCGGCAGTTACGAGCAGGTAATGATATGGTAGAAAATCTAAATGTCTTGCCTCAATATGTTGTTTCAAACGATGTAATTCTGTACCTTCGTGATCATAAATAAATGTATATTTTTTTTGCGCTACAGCAAAGTATTGTTCGTTTTGCAAATATGTCGCTGAGTGACAGGTTTCATTCAAAAACAGCTCAGCACGAAGTTGTCCCTTTCTCCAGTCCATAGATGCTACGTGACCTTTGCGGCCAGTAATCAAAAGATGCGTACCGTTTTTTGCATATTTTATATGATAAGGGCCGAATTCCTTCAAAGATAAATCCAAAGCTTTGTTTGCAGTACTGACATCCACACTCGATTTGATTTCCGATTGTTGCACTTTGAAAGTCTTTTCTAGCTCATTCTCAGGTTCCAAATAACCATTGGACTCGGGTAAAAGGTAATCTGTTGCCGCAGCAGAAGATACCGCCTTTTTATATTGCTCGTCTATTTTTTTCAAGCCTGCTCTTAGTTTTTTATCCTTTGTTTGAGTATGATTATTTTTAGCATTATTAGTATATGTGGAACGTTCAAATTTATTCTGGTTTTCTCTTTCTTTTATCTGGCGTCTGTGACCGTTCTTCTTGTGACCCATTGTGTCGTTGGAATCTGGTTCAGTTTCTTAAAGCTAGGATACTGAGTTTTTAATGCTATATATGGATTTTTTTTTACTATTGAACTCCAATTCAGTTCTATACATCGATTTTTCACGAACTCATCGCTTAGAAAATTTTCTTACCGTTTTTCTTTTTTTTTCAATTACCTGAAAAGAAAGCCGGGAATAATGTCGGGTTATGAGAACAATGTATTATATTACTGAACTATCTAGAATTTATAAGTACGTCAATAAGCCTAAGACAATTAGCACAAACGAAATGTCAGTGATTAGCATGGACAATAGATCCCAGTATTGCAAAAGGGTAATTAGCTTCCCCTTCAGGTTGGCGACGGGAATTACTCCCTCGGGCACCAGTGAAACTAACTTGACAAGTTTATTGGTATCTTGTAAATTTTTAATCTTGCTCTTGTGTTCCACATTCTTCAATAGCTGGTAGTAGATGGATATGGAAAGGAACTCAAACGTGGCAAAAATTCTAGTGAAATTCGATGGGTTCCGCAAAGGTGCAAACCAAGCTGATTGAGTAAATGCATAGGCCGGCCACACAGAGGAATTTGGTCTTGTGATTAGGTATAGATAGGGTAGTAGGAAAAAGACCCACTTCACAAGAATGGTCCAGGCTTTCAGTCTGTTCAGCAAGTAATCATGGTAGTCCAAAGCAGCTTGATTGATCGGGGCTGCAGGAGCCGCTTGACCAAACGATGGTGTACCCTCTGCACTGGGCATGCCAGTGTTCATAGAACTTAGTAGTGAGAGTAGATCGGGCGTAGAGGAGTCCTGAGGGGTACTTTTACCCGTACCTTGGCCTTGCATGGCAGCGAGCTGTTTCAATAGGTCCAATTGGGGCGCTACGTTGCTATCTTCTTTGATATCTGGAGTAGCCGAATGCACACTCGCAGGTGGTGTGGTCTTTGCAGCGCTAGGAGCGTCTAAAGGTGATTCTGCGTTCAAATGACTGCTTGCCTGCCCGGTGATTTTATTAAGCCTGGAGCTGGCACCTCCATTGCTAAACTTCTTCTGTCTCCTTTCCCTTAGTAACCTGCGCTTTTCCGCCTCTGTTAATTCAGACATATTTCCTAGAGCTACGTTGCTGATGCTACAAACATGGAAGAGCTCATTTGTACATATCCATATCATTCAAATCTTTTCATGTTCCTATTCTTGTTCTTTTGTCCCAGCAAACGCGCACGGCGGGGTCACCCCAAATTTTTATTTACCTTATGTTATAAGAGCAACCATCTCATCCCCAAACTTCTCCCTCCCTCCCTTTTCACAAAGAGAGTAATGCTCAACCCAAGTAGCCATCCGCCTTCCCCGGATTTTCCCACAGGATCTTCTGCAAGTCCTAGGGTCAAACTGAGACCATCCACGTTGTGGGCACCACCACTCACAGTATCCTCTGACTTTGCGGCTTCCAGTAGTTCTACTGCCCCTGTCACCGTCACAGATAAACCTGTCACACCCGCTGTATCAAAGCGGTATCAACCTTAACTCAGATTTTCAAGAAACAGAATAGCACATTCTCTAACATCAAGTTATCATACCAATATATAACACAAATTATGCATAAATAGATAAGTAATATGTCCCTCTGCCCCTGCCTTTCCCTTTCCAGATGCTGGCATCGAAAGTAAGGCATGTATTTGTATGTAAGTTTTTTAATTAATAGTCTTCTTCTTTCTTATCAGTCGTGCTCTTCTTTCCAAATTAATAGGTTTGAATCTTATCGGAATCACCTGGAATTCGTTCTCATTACATGGCCGCCCACCATGCACCTTTACATTTCGTATTTCTTTCCTCTCTGCGCTATATCTTTGGGAAAGATTTGCAATCAAGGCAAACACCCGCTTGTCCCCTTTCAATTCTTGTGTTATTTCAAAAACCATCCTTTCATAATATATTTGTATTTCTTTCGCCCTGGACTCTACCAGTTCATATTTAGAACCTTCCACATATCGTCCAATTCTGCAGCCCACATCTTTTTCCACCACGATACGGGAAACAGAATGGGTCCTTGGATTCTCGCTAAACAGTCTCTCTATTCCCCTGTTCAAAACCCTCAAGATATTTGTTTCCCGCAACAGCTGCAATTGCAATTGATCAATCCTATGCGAAAATGCCGAGTTTATGTTATTCAAGACGCATTTTAAAAAATTCACTAGCGGCTCCTTGAAATTCATTATGTCTGATGAATATGAAAACCTTTTCCTGACTACCAAGACTCTTTAACTCTTCTCTCTTTATTGCATATTATCTCTGCTATTTTGTGACGTTCAATTTTAATTGACGCGAAAAAGAAAAAATAAGAAGGGCAAAAAGAAAAAGCGCAGCGGGTAGCAAATTTGGAATCGCATAAAAAGAAAAAAAAAATATCAAAGAAAAAGAGTCATCTCAAACATATGTCTGCAGATACTTCATTATCAGCTTTGAAAACTTTTGTTGTTGCTGCTTTGAGTTCTTTCTTGTGTGAGTGCTACAAGCCACATTTAAACTAAGTCAATTACACAAAGTTAGTGATGTCAGCTACTCTACTAAAGCAACCATTATGTACGGTTGTTCGGCAAGGTAAACAGTCCAAAGTGTCTGGATTGAACCTTTTGAGACTAAAGGCTCATTTGCACAGACAACACCTGTCACCTTCCTTGATAAAACTACACTCTGAATTGAAATTGGATGAGCTGCAAACTGATAACACCCCTGATTACGTCCGTTTAGTTTTAAGGTCCTCTGTATACGATGTTATTAATGAATCTCCAATCTCTCAAGGTGTAGGTTTGTCTTCCCGTCTAAACACGAATGTCATCTTGAAAAGAGAAGATCTATTGCCTGTTTTCTCTTTCAAGCTTCGTGGTGCCTATAACATGATTGCCAAGTTGGACGATTCTCAAAGAAACCAGGGTGTTATTGCCTGTTCAGCTGGGAATCATGCCCAAGGTGTGGCCTTTGCTGCTAAACACTTGAAAATACCTGCTACTATCGTTATGCCTGTTTGTACACCATCTATTAAGTATCAAAATGTCTCGAGATTAGGGTCTCAAGTCGTCCTATATGGTAACGATTTTGACGAGGCTAAGGCTGAATGTGCCAAATTGGCTGAAGAGCGTGGCTTGACGAACATTCCTCCTTTCGATCATCCTTATGTCATTGCCGGTCAAGGTACTGTAGCTATGGAAATCCTAAGACAAGTACGTACCGCTAATAAGATCGGTGCTGTCTTTGTTCCCGTCGGCGGTGGTGGTTTAATTGCTGGTATTGGTGCTTATTTGAAAAGGGTTGCTCCTCATATCAAAATCATTGGTGTTGAAACTTACGATGCGGCCACTTTACATAATTCCTTGCAACGCAACCAGAGAACTCCTTTACCTGTGGTGGGTACTTTTGCCGATGGTACGTCTGTGCGTATGATTGGTGAAGAAACATTTAGAGTCGCCCAACAAGTGGTTGATGAAGTTGTTCTTGTTAACACTGACGAAATCTGTGCTGCAGTAAAGGATATTTTTGAAGATACTAGAAGTATTGTAGAACCATCTGGTGCCCTTTCAGTAGCCGGTATGAAGAAATACATCTCTACCGTACATCCAGAAATTGACCACACTAAAAACACCTATGTTCCCATCCTTTCTGGTGCTAACATGAACTTTGATAGATTAAGATTTGTTTCCGAACGTGCTGTTCTTGGTGAAGGAAAGGAAGTCTTCATGTTAGTTACTTTACCCGACGTCCCTGGTGCGTTCAAGAAAATGCAAAAGATCATCCACCCAAGATCTGTCACTGAATTCTCTTACCGTTACAATGAACATCGTCATGAGTCCTCTAGTGAAGTGCCCAAGGCTTACATTTACACTTCTTTCAGCGTCGTTGACAGAGAAAAGGAAATCAAGCAAGTTATGCAACAGTTGAATGCTTTAGGTTTTGAAGCTGTGGATATCTCCGATAACGAATTGGCTAAATCTCATGGTAGATACTTGGTTGGTGGTGCTTCTAAGGTTCCTAATGAAAGAATTATTTCATTTGAATTCCCTGAAAGACCAGGTGCCTTGACTAGGTTCCTTGGAGGCCTAAGCGATTCTTGGAATCTTACTTTATTCCATTATAGAAACCATGGTGCCGATATCGGTAAGGTTTTAGCTGGTATTTCCGTTCCTCCAAGGGAAAACTTAACCTTCCAAAAATTCTTGGAAGATTTAGGCTACACTTATCATGATGAAACTGATAACACTGTTTATCAAAAATTCTTGAAATATTAAAACCGACAATTTACTTTATAAATTTACGCAACAACTTGTTAGGTAAAATGAACGTCGTCATAATTTAAATACTAGACAGCGCGTGTATGTTACTCATATTTATACTCATATCATGTGAACCTATAAACCAATTCAATACAAGATTTACAGTTCTCTTGTTTTCTTCTTCCAGTTTTCCCCTTTTATTTCCTGTAGAATAAACTTAAACAGTGATCATTAATTTATAATTTTCTGCTTTGTAAATACGGCGGTAATGGATGAACAAATGAAAACAAGGTTTGAAACATAGACGTAAGGATTTTATACTCCTTTCAAAACCACTAATTGACCAACGCCTTTTTTTGAAGATTGACTTCTTCCACATAGCCATGTTGAAATATCGTACATTGTCTCGATCATGTCATATTTTTCACCCAAAATCTCTTTCAAACAATACCCTGAAATCTGAAACTACTCAGGAACTACTTCAAACTGTGGGATTCGTAAGACGCTCGCAGGTTGGGTTGTTCCAATGGCTGCCACTTGGACTCAGATCACTTAATAAAGTATCAAATGCTATACGGAACCGAATGGATAGCGATGGTGGAGCCATAGAAGTTTCATTAAGTGCTATCTCGTCAAAAGCATTATGGCAAGCGACGGATCGCTGGAACAACAGTGAATTATTTAAATTGAAGGATTCTAAAGGGAAGCAGTACTGCTTGACAGCAACATGTGAGGAGGACATTACAGATTTAATGAAAAATTACATTGCTAGTTATAAAGATATGCCTATCACAATATACCAAATGACAAGAAAATATAGGGACGAAATCAGACCCAGGGGTGGTATCTTACGTGGACGAGAATTTTTAATGAAGGATGCGTATTCGTTTGCTAGTAATGAAGAGGATGCGTTTGCCAGTTTTCAAAAGCTAGATGATACTTACAATAAGATATTCAAAGATCTGAAAATCCCCTTTGTTAGTGCGTGGGCAGATAGCGGTGACATTGGCGGTGAGTTTAGCAAAGAATTTCACCTGATTCATGAATCCGGTGAGGATACCTTGATGAGTTGCAAACATTGCGGCGATATATCAACTTTGGATATGTCCCAGTCATATCCTGAAAAAGATGGTCAATATTCAGGTGATGTCGATTGTAAGTATGCTTTGACTAAGGATCACTCAACATTGATATGTTTCTACTATCCAAAGGATAGACAATTGAATTGGAATTTAGCATTAAATGCTATGGATAAAGACATCGATTTGACGTTGAGGAACAAACCAAATGATCACGTCTTACAAGTCTACGAAAAAGATAACGAAGATATTATGTTCAGTAAAATATTAAGAGTTATGGACTGTAGATTGAATTCAAAATCCAACTTTCCTGATTTTCCACTAAAGAAATACCTGAAAAATAATTTTGGTCAAATCAGTGACGTTTCTATAGTGGATGCACAGGAAAACGAAATCTGTGGCAAATGTGAGGAAGGAAGGTTAGAACCTCTCAAAAGTATTGAGGTAGGCCACATATTTTTGCTGGGTAATAAATACTCGAAGCCGTTAAATGTCAAGTTTGTCGACAAAGAAAACAAAAACGAGACATTTGTCCATATGGGTTGCTACGGCATTGGAGTAAGCAGGCTAGTTGGAGCAATTGCTGAACTAGGGCGTGATTCCAATGGATTTAGATGGCCCGCTATAATGGCTCCATACAAAGTATCGATTTGTACTGGACCAAATAATCCTGAAAACTCACAGAGGTTACAGGATGTTAAATCAGAGCTGCTGAATGATCCTACCATGCAAAATTTACAGAATGACATCCTTGACCAGTTTAATGAAAAACTGGGTATAGGTGCTAGAATAAAATTATCGCATGCCATGGGTATACCATTATGTGTTATCGTGGGCTCAAAAAGTTGGCCCAATGTGGAAATTGAAGTTCGTGGCATAAGATGGGGAGAAAAGGACCTGTGGAGAAAGCAGTTTGAAAAAAGATGTAGCGAACTGCAATGGAAGTGTACCAAAAATGAACATGGAATTGAGAAACATACTGTTCCAATCCAGCATTTAGCGGAAGTCATTGGCGTATTGCTAAAGGATATGTAGCCACAAAGCAAGCCATTTCCGTCTTGTATACATGTATATAACACCAAAATAAAAAGAACCATGAATTGAAAAACATACCTCGTTCTGTGGAAGTAAGTATTTAGTGTATTAAAGATATATACGTGCTTCTATAGAAACTTGAATCAAAAAGTACCGTGGACGTTATCCGATGGCAGGAATTTATTCAAAACAAGGCAATTCTCGCGTTCGTTTGCTCGTAGTCTTGTTTTGTCAAATAGGGTGGATAAAAGCTGAATCATTACTGAAGAAAATTCTTAAAATAACTTACCGGCAACTTTAGAAATAACATGTAATGCAACAACAGAAAAGATGAAACCGACCGCTAGAAACAACACAACTAAGGGATCTACTCTTAGTCCCGTAGCCTCATCAGAATAAATCTTCAAAATCGAATTATTGCTGTTCGTGTTTTTCTTTGGAGCGGATGCCGCAACTTTTTGTGAACTTCCCTGTTTTCTCTTTTGCAAAGTACGTTGACCACCTGGAGGAGTTGGGCTTGACATTATGGAGTATGGTAGGAGGTAGAGTGTGGTGTTTTGAAGTGGTGGTTGAAATCTTTTCCCTTCATCAAAAGGCTACCGTGTATTAAAATAAAAACACGATTTTTTATGATGCTTTCCTTTTCCAATGTGAAAAGTTCAGGGTAACGTTGTTTGCGTTCCACGAAAAAAAATAGTTGAAGCGGAAATGAAGAATGGATGAATACGTCATATAAACCAAAGAAACTTTTATACTTTTAAATATGCTAAACTATAGAAATTTAATGAACAAGCCCGCTAAATTCACATTTTTCTTTTTGTTGTTGATATTTTTTTATTTTTATTTTTTTTTCATTTTAAGTTTTCCCCTCACAGCATATCCTTGAAGATAGTGTTTATGCTTGGCAGCGGACTGTTGTTTGTGGTAGTAGTTGTAGAACTAGAGTGGTTTATCATGTTATTGGTGGTTTCGGTAGTGATGGATGTAGTTGTGGAAGAAGGCTTCGGTCTCGGAGTAATGGCTTCAGAACGAAAGTTGTTTAACAAAGCAATATCTTGCGGGTTTTTGGAATTAGGGGTGCGATTCATGGTTGCAGCCGAGGAGCTGGTATCGGAGGTTATGGTGCACCTAGAACCAGCATCAGAAGTATTCGATGAATCATCTGCGGGATCCGGTGAAAAGATCGGATCCGGTGAAACGTCTTTGGAGGATATGTTGGAACTGCTGGATGAAAAGACAGTCTTGTTACTGGATTGTTTAGCACGGTGCAGCGGGTCTACATTATCTTCGTCATCATCGTTACTACCATCACCCATAACGTCCTCTTTGTCGCTACCTTTGTCATCATCAGTGGTAGAACCACTTTTGAACATTCTTGGACAAGTTTTCTTGGACAGAGTTTTTTGAGGTGAATGTGTAGGAGACAACATATCCGCATCACTTGACAAGGCGTTTAATCTCCATTGAATTTCCACCTCAGTTCTCTGCGGCAAAAGAATGGATAGTTCCATAACGGATAGGTTTCTCTTTTTGTTTTCCATTAGCAAAGCGTCTTCATCTTTTGACCATAGATTAGTCGGATTACACGATGACTTCATAGAATGGCCAGAAAACGAACCTCGTTTAGACTTATGCAAAGTGGATGACGATGACACCGATGAAGAATGTGGGAGATCCATAAAGGTATAAGAGTTGGGGAAAATGGGCCCGTTGTTGGAGGTAGGACCTCCACTGTTACTTAAGTTGTTTAATCTTTGCTGAAATTCCTTCTTGATGACAGATTCCCTTCTTGAGTTGGTATTAGAAGTAGAAGCAGTGTTACTGCCGCTATTGTTGACATTGAATATGTTTGACACGGAATTTGGTGCAAGAATCATTGAAGACCGTCTTGAAGTGTTGTTACTTGAAACATTAAACGATGATCTTCTGGACCAATTCGCAAGCGAGCCCCTTCTTGACTTTGAGCTTAGTAAGACATGCGAAGAGTTTGGAGAAGACGGAGTAGTGGTTATTGCTACCTGTTGTGGATAGGCAAACGAACTTCTTCTGGATCTAACGAATACTTTAGGAATGAATCCATACTTCTCCTCATCATTAGACCGAACGATGGGGTCTTGGTTCAAAGAATTGGTGAAGGAGTGAGAGTTTGACCTTGGCTTTAGAGTCTTATGATGGGGATGGTGGTGTAGGTGTTGATGAGGATGATGAGGGAGTGCGGCCGGCAGCGTGGGAGGAGCGAACGGCATGGAAGAAGCAGCGTTTGAGACAATCGTAGTGGGAGTCACATTGGACGGAGATTGAGAAAATGACATCGATGCGTGAAACGAAGGCAACGAGGTCTTTCTGGAGGGAATCGGGATGGATGACGTTGTAGTGAACTCAGCAGTATCTTCCGTTAATACGTTTTCTTCTACCTTCTTGCTGGGCTTTTGCTGAGCGTTGGCAGTCTCATCGCCGTGGGTGATCTTGAGTGGGCCCGTATAGGTGTTGATGTCGATCAAAGCAGTCTTGTTCGACTTCAAGTTACCAGACTTCAACCTTCTCCATCTGAACTGACACGCGTTAGGAGTCCTGTTTGGGAAGTATTGCGAAATATCCTTCCAGCCCATTTTCTTGACCTCCTTTAAATGACGTAGCAGCAGATCATCTTGAGGGTCCCAAGAGGAAGGGTTCTTGCTCGAATTCTTGGAAGACGCAGATGCCGATGCCGAAGTCGACGATGAAGAGGAAGCTGGCAGAGAGGGCGAAGATTCCTGGGCTTCGTTCTTGGACATAGCTGTTGACGACGAGTGTGGCTGACGAGTGAGTGAGTGTAGCTGAGGATGGGTGTCCATGCTGCTCAAATGAATGGAAGCTGAGTTCAAACTGGTTGAAATGGACATCACGGAGCAGAGAAGGGAGGGAAGACTGGAACGTGCACGGAAGCTATTCGATGAGGTCGGATGAACTGACTGTGAAAAGGAGGAAACACGGATAAATATACTACAAAAGAGAGAAAAAATACAACAAGATACCAAACAGGACGAAAGAGAGAAGAAATAGAGAAGATGCAAAGAAAAGAACACTTTTCAAAACCTGTCCCTGTTTTTGTTGTACTCGGTTTTTTTCCTTTTTAAACTGTGTGCACTTTCTGATTCCGTCTTGTCGAGGCTGTCGGAGAAAAGAGTAGCACACACGACGATAACAATAGATACGGTAGATTGGATGGGGCACAGATGTGCAAGGCAATGCGCGAATCCTGTCTACGATGTCTGTACCGTCCATCCTTTCTCCTTTGCATCGGAAACATCCGCGCTGTCTACCTTAGGAGGACCTCATGGGACGGGCGCTGGGGACTCGTGCCCATCCGGGACTGGGGGTGAGATTTCACAACGGGGCCGCTGCTGGTCTCACCCTCTGGCCGGGCCGGTCCGTTTTTGTGGCGTCGCTGCAGGTAAACGCGCAGTTTCTGCGCGTTTACCCCTGAGGTGAATACCATCTTCAAGCGTCAAACTGCATCCGGATATCCTGCTGTTGGTAGCGATGGTGGTGGTAGTGGTGTATGCTCTTGGTTCTGGTGGTGTCTTGCGTCTTCTCTTCTCTTTCTGTTCGTTCGGTTCGTATATAGGTATGTATATATAATGAAGGATGGAAGATCCTTCATTGCAAGTGGGAACGGCCGGCCTTGTGGTCAGTGTTACTGTCATTCTCGGGATGGGAGGAAGCCGGGTCATGGCCCATGGTTTGGAGCAGTTGGGCCAAGGCAGACTGGGGAAGAGTGTAGGTGACTTTGTTCCCGTTGCTGTCTGTCTTCACTCCTCCTGTAGCACCAAGTAGCGCCTCCAAGGATGCTAGATCAATGGGGCCGGAGGTCTTGCTCTTGGATTGGCTGGAAGGGTCAAGATTTTCTGCATCTGTGTCAGCGTCCGTGTCGTCTATGTCCATTGGATCGTCGTTATCGGCGGCAGTCACCGAGGCCACAGCGGCTTCGTGGTCGCGAGTGAATTTGTCCTGAGGTTTCTTCGTAGTGATAGCGAACACCTGTTCGTCGTTACATTTGGAAAAATCGTAGTAACTAAACACCCTTCTTCTCTTGTCTGCAAAAGAACGCACTGATGTGCGGTGGGCCTTGGACTTCATACGGTCGCTCCATTGAGCGACGTCTTCACCTTCTTTCAGCAGCGCGACAACCACTATACTCATGTTGTCGCATCCAATACCCGTCCCCTCTGTGGTGGGAGCACAACAGACATCGATGATCCGCGAAGAAATTTCATTCAATGTCTTGCCTTCGCGAAGGCCGAGATGAACCAAGTCCACACAATCTTGGGAAGTCAAACAATCCCAGATACCATCACAGGCTAAGATTACAAACTCGTCCCTATCGTAATCTAGAGAATGCTCGAGAATGTCCGGAACACATGTCACTATTTGCTCCTCGGGGCCCAATTTGGGGTTGGATTTGAACTCAAAATCACCAATGGCACGAGAGAGCGCCAAGTTACCGTTGACCCTATCCATTTCTACGAAGCCATCAGCTGCCACAATACGTGATTTTTCGCTTGCTAGAGTGGGCTTGTGATCGTATGATAATGCCTTTGCGTTCCCGTCGGTGGCGAGTACGGTTCTACTGTCACCAGCGTTACCACATACTAACAAGTTCTGGGACTTTGATACTAATATGGATGTAGCCGTACATCCGCTATGGTCTTCTTTCATCACAGGATCTTGTAACAGTTTCACGTCTGTGTTTATGAAAGTATCAATCAAAGCCCTTGGTAAATTTCCTTCATGGAACGATTTCTGCTCTTGCAGGATCTCCACTATTTTATTACCACAGTATTCTGCTACTTTAGCGCCACCATGACCATCGAATATACCGTAAAATGCAATATGGTCCTTATCGGACTTTGTCAAAACATTAGGCTCTAGAATGTGTGAATCCTCCATTGACATCCGCCACCCTTGCATTGCACACAGTCCAAACGCGGTCAAGGAGTCAGCACCGGAGTGGCTCTCTTTATCAATTACCGGGTTTGATAGAATTTGTCCCATTTTTCTTTTTCTGGTTCTCTATATTTTATACAACAATGGAATAGTCAAAATCCTAGGGATGTTATTAATCGGAAAACTACTATCTCGAACGAATAGTTATAATTAATCAATGAAAAAAAAAAAGAGAAAGTAAAAAATGTTACAACAACTAATATACACTAATTGTCCTTGATAACAGAACTTGTTGTAGTTTTATTCCGTGGGGAGGAGGGTGAATTTTTTTTATTTAGTTTTAAAGAACAAAACAGAAGTCTATATACTTAGCACTATAATATCCAGTTTCAATTTGCTCTGTCAGAATCCGAATTGGCTGGTTTTCTTTGTTTTACCATCCCCTTCCATTTATCAGCATGATATTTTTTTTTTTAGAATAATCCTTTCAATCGTTGAAGTAGTTTGTGGGAAAAAAAAAGTTGTTAAAGGCATTAACGTACACAGTGATTTGCTGACTCATTACGATTTTTCACTCATCGAAGTATTGTTAGATTTTGATATATTAACATGACTAAAGGGCTATGGTCCATCGTAGCAGAAGGCAATCATCACTTTAAAACCGAGGCCACAATCGATAATTAGCACTGATATTCTGATTGGAAAAAAGGCAAAAAATGACCGCTTCCATCAAAATTCAACCGGATATTGACTCTCTAAAGCAATTACAGCAGCAAAATGACGATAGTTCCATAAATATGTATCCCGTGTATGCGTATTTGCCATCATTGGATCTGACTCCTCACGTGGCATATCTAAAATTGGCACAATTGAACAACCCTGATAGAAAGGAATCATTTCTGTTGGAAAGTGCTAAGACAAATAATGAATTAGATCGTTATTCATTCATAGGTATCTCGCCACGCAAGACCATCAAAACCGGTCCTACTGAAGGCATTGAAACAGATCCTTTGGAAATTTTGGAAAAGGAGATGTCTACCTTTAAAGTAGCCGAAAATGTTCCTGGTTTACCGAAATTAAGTGGTGGTGCTATTGGTTATATTTCTTATGACTGTGTTCGTTATTTCGAGCCAAAAACAAGAAGGCCTTTGAAAGATGTCCTAAGACTTCCAGAGGCATATTTAATGCTTTGTGATACCATTATTGCCTTTGATAATGTTTTTCAGAGATTTCAAATCATTCATAACATTAATACCAATGAAACTTCGTTGGAGGAAGGTTACCAAGCTGCAGCACAAATAATCACTGATATCGTATCAAAGCTAACCGACGATTCCTCGCCAATACCATATCCAGAACAACCTCCTATTAAATTGAATCAAACTTTTGAATCGAATGTGGGCAAGGAAGGTTACGAAAATCACGTCTCCACTTTGAAGAAGCATATTAAGAAAGGTGATATTATTCAAGGTGTGCCATCGCAAAGAGTGGCAAGGCCAACTTCGTTACATCCTTTCAATATTTACAGACATTTACGTACAGTGAACCCATCTCCTTACCTGTTTTATATTGATTGTTTGGATTTCCAAATCATTGGTGCATCTCCAGAATTGTTGTGCAAATCGGATTCCAAAAATAGAGTCATTACCCATCCAATTGCTGGTACTGTCAAACGTGGGGCTACTACTGAAGAGGATGATGCTTTAGCGGACCAATTACGTGGCTCGTTAAAAGACCGTGCAGAACATGTTATGCTGGTAGATTTAGCAAGAAACGATATTAACAGAATTTGTGACCCATTAACAACAAGTGTCGATAAACTGTTAACTATTCAAAAATTTTCTCATGTCCAACATCTGGTTTCTCAAGTCAGCGGTGTTCTCCGCCCAGAAAAGACAAGATTTGATGCATTCAGATCGATTTTCCCTGCAGGTACTGTCAGTGGTGCTCCAAAGGTTAGAGCCATGGAATTGATTGCCGAACTAGAAGGAGAAAGGCGTGGGGTTTATGCAGGCGCCGTAGGTCATTGGTCATACGACGGTAAAACAATGGACAATTGTATCGCTTTAAGGACTATGGTCTATAAAGATGGCATTGCTTACTTGCAAGCTGGCGGTGGTATTGTTTACGATTCAGATGAGTACGATGAATATGTCGAAACCATGAATAAAATGATGGCCAATCACAGTACTATTGTGCAAGCAGAAGAATTGTGGGCCGATATCGTAGGATCAGCTTAAAAAGGGCATTCTCTGTTTTTTTCCCCTTAGACGACATTTTTATAGTTTTCGAATAATATGATATAATGATGTATAGCAGGATCCTGAAAAGTATTATTCTTTCGACATATACATTTGGTCCGACTTACAACCAAAAAATTTTTGTTCAAAAAATATAGGAAATTTTAGAAAACGAATGTTGAATGCGTTATAAATAATACAGAATGTACGTGTATATAAAAATATAATAAAAAAAATGCAAGAGTTATGGCTTTGTAATAAAATTGATATCAAAAAATTACCCAAATAAACTTTTAAATGTGAACACAAAAATTAAATCACCGATGTTGAATCCCAGAATAAAAAACAAAAAGTTCAGAAAATATCATTACTTTGCTTCCTTTTTAAAACCTTAATTCTTGTATTGTTCACGGAAGTACTTGGCGGCTTCGACCATATGAGTCAAAGACAATCTAGTTTCTTCCCAGCCTCTAGTCTTCAAACCACAATCTGGGTTAACCCAGAACTTTTCAGCTGGGTAGCTCTTCAAGATGGTTGAAATCTTGGCGATAAATTCATCCTTTGATGGAATTCTTGGAGAATGAATATCGAATAAACCTAGACCAATGTGGTTTGGATAGTTTTTGAATTCAGCAATGTAGTTAGCATCGTCCTTCTTAGAGAATTCGATGGAAACAACATCAGCATCCAAAGCCTTGATATGGTTTGGATCCAAGTCAGAGTAACAGAAATGAGAGTGTATTTGAGTCTTGTTAGCAACACCAGAAGTAGCAACTCTGAAAGCTTCGGCAGCCCAGGTGTAGTAAGCAGATCTCTCAGTACCTTCTCTCAATGGTAAACCTTCTCTTAAAGCTGGTTCATCAACTTGGATAACCTTGATACCGGCAGCTTCCAAATCATTGACTTCATCTCTCAAAGCCAAAGCTAATTGCATAGCTTGAGTTTTTTGGTCGACATCGTCTCTTGGGAAAGACCATCTCAAACAGGTAATTGGACCAGTCAACATACCCTTTACTGGCTTAGAAGTGATGGATTGAGCGTAAACAGATTCCTTGACGGACATAGCCTTTGGTCTGGACAAGTCACCAACAATAATTGGTGGTCTGACATATCTGGAACCGTAAGATTGAACCCAACCGTTAACAGTGAAAGCATAACCGTTGATTTGTTCACCGAAGTATTGAACCATATCGTTTCTTTCTGGTTCACCGTGGACTAAGACATCCAAACCAATTTCTTCTTGGAATCTGATGACCTTTTCAATTTCAGAATTGATGAATTTTTCATATTCTTCAGCAGAGATGGTGCCCTTGTTGAATTTGTTTCTGTTAATTCTGATGTCCTTGGTTTGAGGGAAGGAACCAATAGTTGTTGTTGGGAACAATGGCAAGTTGAAGACTTTTTGTTGTTCAGGCAATCTTTGTTCAAATGGAGCTGCTCTAGTAGACATTTTTTCGTCGATAGAGGCAACTCTGGCCTTAACGGCAGCATCGTGGATAAACTTGGATTTACCTCTGGATTCAACAGATTTAGCGTTAGCTTCTAGGGCAGCAGCAACGTCTTGACCGGAAACGTTCTTGGTGATCACAACAACTTCATCCAATTTTTGAGTGGCGAAAGAGAAAAAGCCCTTGATTTCAGCGTCCAACTTGGTTTCGTTGTTCAAATCAACTGGTGTGTGCAATAGAGAAGAAGAAGTGGCAACAACGACTCTGTCAGCACCCAACTTTTCAATAGCCTTGTTAACGATAGCGGAAGACTTCTTGAAATCATTCTTCCAAATGTTTCTACCATCAACAATACCAACGGACAAGGTTTGTTTGTTACCAATGGCGGCAACGACTTCATCAAATTGTTCTGGAGCTCTAACAAAGTCAACGTGTAAGGCAGCAACTGGCAAGCCCTTGATGGCGTCTAAGTTAGGGACAACGGTACCGAAGTAAGTAGCCAAAGTAATCTTTGGTAGATTGCTTTGTTCACCGAAGTAAGTGTAAGCCTTCTTAATGGCGGCTTGGGCGTTGGCAGGCAAGTCCAAAACTAAGACAGGTTCGTCAATTTGAACTTCAGTGGCACCAGCAGAAGCCAATTTAGATAGGATTTCAGTGTATAGAGGCAACAATTGTTCCAATAGGGACAATGGTTCCAAATCTAGAGAATCCTTGTCAGCCTTACCCAAGAATAAGTAAGAAACTGGACCCAACAAGACAGGTCTAGTATGAATACCTAACTCCTTGGCTTCCAAAAATTCGTCAACTGGCTTTTGGCCGTTCAACTTAAATTGAGTGGTCTTGGAGAAAGTTGGTCTAACGTAATGGTAGTTAGAGTCGAACCATTTAACCATTTCCAAAGCAGTGACGTCGACAGCCTTTTCAGTTTCAGTGGCCTTTCTTTGTAAACCTCTACCCATAGCAAACAAAGTGTCGATTGGAGATAGATCGTACTTAGTGTAACGGTCTGGAATGACATTGAACAACAAAGACAAATCCAAAACTTGGTCGTAAAAGGAGAAGTCATTGGATGGGATGATATCAACACCAGCCTCCTTTTGCAACTTCCAGTTTTGAGTTCTCAAATCCTTACCGACCTTGAATAATTCATCGACAGTGATTTTACCGTTCCAGTAACCTTCAGTGGCCTTCTTTAATTCTCTGTTTGGACCGATTCTTGGGAACCCTAAGACAGCAGATTGAACCATTTTTGATATGTACTTTGAAATTATATTGGTATTTTGTTTCTTAGAGTGTTGTCAATGCTCTTAGATGCTTGCTTTTTTATGATAAAGGAAGAGTTTAACAAAAATATTGAATACGTAAAAGAGAAACTAATGCTAGTAAAGATGGAAATATCTATCACTTATATAGAATTTTTTTTTCTTTCCTTTTTTTCTTTCGCAGTTGGGAAAACTAGCTAGCTTCCCTTAAATTAGTGCATCTATCGCATTTGTTCCATATTCACATTCACAGTTCTCAATTGAGCAGAACGAGCTATGACTACCACAGTTTTGCGACCGGGAGATAGAGCGAAAGAGCTGCCATGACTGCGATGACTCTAGCGAAAAATATTGGCCTTTTGCACGTTCGCGACTAAACGAGTTCGATAGTAGTCCCGTTTCTGGTTTTTTCCCTTTACCGGCCCACATTTTTTCACCTGACTCCGGTCCTGACGTACGACTCTGTTTGTAAGTCACGTGAAATATTTCCTGTGGCTTTTACTAGTAATGTGCACGTGATGTGGCGTGATGGTCCTTTACCCGGAGTGCGGGACCCTGGTTCATGAAAAATTGTGTGAAATCAACTGCATTTTTGGAAGCGAAAAAGATGATGAACCTGAGTTGAATGGCTGTGGGAAACCAATACTTGACTGATTATAAAACAAGAAAAAAATGCCTAGTAAAGATCCAGAGAGCGTTATAGACAAAGAAATACGGAAGATATCAGCAAGAAATGATGAGCTTATCAAACAGGATGGGACTCTAAAAAGGGAATACACTACATTATTGAGAAAAGTATCGAGCGTGATAACGGTACTGAACAGTATTGATGATGCAGATACTGGTTCTGCTGAAACGGAACTCCCACGCTTAATATCTCAAGCAACAGTAGAGAAAGTACCCGAATTGAAGTGGTACAATGA
The DNA here is from genome assembly GCF_000146045.2 of Saccharomyces cerevisiae S288C. Taxonomy (NCBI): domain Eukaryota; kingdom Fungi; phylum Ascomycota; class Saccharomycetes; order Saccharomycetales; family Saccharomycetaceae; genus Saccharomyces; species Saccharomyces cerevisiae. The sequence continues at coordinate 343,106 of NC_001137.3, forward strand.
TCAGATATCACTGATTACAGAAAAGTTGGAGGACGATGAAGATATTGAGGTTCCCGAGGAGCTAATGGATGCTTATACTCTGTACAAGGAAACCCCATTATTATATAATGATACGCACACACCATAACGGTTTTGTATGCTGTGGTGTAGGGAAGTGCCTGGGTCTATGGAATATTGTGACTATATACATTTATACATGCGGCCCTTTTTTGCTCTAACGTGTAAAATTAGCCGGCCTTTTGTCCCTTTTGTTGTCGTGCCTGATGACATTTTCAAGCGCTCTATTGTTAATAAATAGTCCGCAAAGAAACTTCCTAACATGTGGCTTAAACCGATACTTCGACATCATATTAAATACTTTGAAGAACATTTTCTCGTTTTCAAAAAGCCTTGGACCGTATTTATTGTTTATTTCTGTAATCTCCTTCACTGCGTGATTTGAAAGGATATGATTGCCTAGCTGACTTACTATATGTAGTACCTTGCTCTCGATGGAGTCATCGTCATTGCGGTATTGTGTAACATAGGGAGAAGAAAGGCCTTCGTTTGCGAAAAGACTACTATTTTCACCTGAAACAGTGATAGTTTGACTTGTGATATCGTTGTCGTATTTATTAGTAATGATTTTTTCATTTAATGGATTCTCTGCGGTATCTTTCTCTTTGAGTAGTTTGTCCAAATCAAATTCGATGGGTAAGCATTTTTCTATCAAGTCGCCATCGCTTTTATTAAAAACAATCATCTCATCAGAATACTCGCCAAATGCGGACCATTTGTGTTCGTTATACGATAGAAATCTATCGAGCCTATTTGGTAGTGCGATCCCGATAGGCTCATCTTGTACACTGACACAACAGTTCCATCCCATCTCGTCTAGAATTTCGCAACCCTCGCGGGTCATGCTGATTAATCCCAGAACATAAAATGCTGTAAACCTAACGCTGGTTACGCTGGCATTGTAGGCCACCTCGATAATATCTTCCACCAATGAGTAGTTATCTAGTAGACCTATCCCCAATTCTGTGGATCCGATAAACCCAACACACCATAATGCTGCTTTTAAGTCGAGAATTTCTTTGGCATTTTCTACTGTGGCCATATTGTTTCCGTTGACGTATTTTTTTATAACGTTCATGAAAGTAACCAAATCTCCTGTTTGGCTTAATAGTAATATTCCGTCTTCTGTTTTCGTTAGACTTTCATAAAAATGCAATGGCAGGCGACTCTTTTGTTGAAATGTGAGGGATTTTGCATTAATTGATTCATTTTTCTTCAGGAATTCCTCCACAATATGAACATACTCAATGTTTTTTTTAGATAACCACGAATCCCTTTCCTCCTTCACAAAATTGATTTCGTTCAACAACTGGAACCCGTATGGGCGGCTTAATAACTCGAAAAGTATTGGAGACCTAATGAATACCATTTGGTTTAAAAACATCCTAAATGAGGTGCCCAGCTCTTCAGAGCCATTGCCCGCGACAATACATTCATATAAAGCTTGGTCTGCTACGGCGACTACGCTGGGGCTCAGGTCGTATAGTTGCCTTGTTAACATTTCCATTTTGAATTGCTGCAGTTTCACTTTATTCGCTTTTAACTTAAGATCACTTTCTTTCGTGGATAACAGTTCTTTTAGTTTATCGCCTATATGCTTTGTAGCCTCAATCCTAACTTTCTCATTGGCCACTACAAGGGCCTTGCCGATAATGACGCGGCAATGTGATGAATATTTCAAATCTAATTCTGGTATTGTTAATAATAGAAACTCAAGCCCCAGTTTCGATTCAAATTGAAACATCTTATAGATTACGGTAAAAAAATTCCACCTCGTTAGGATATGAACCCCATTCTTTGACTGCGTCAATATTCCGATGAATTTGAAGTATCCAAATATTATTTTTTCTCGTAGTTTATTCTTGTTGAAGATGTTGCCTGATATATTTCCCTCCATTGCTCTAAACATTAAAGACGCCAGTTGCGGTATAATTTTTGTATCATCCATAAGGATTTTCATTCCTTCTGGAGTCGCCGTTAGTGTTTTGAAAAACTGGCATCCAACTTGTACATACTTTTGAGATAATTTTGCGCCTTTATTGACGTTGGAAAATCTCAATCTGAGTGGTCTGTAAAACACCAAAAGTCTTCTGATGAATTTGGTTGATTTAACTAATTCTTCTAGTTGCTTTTTATTTAGTAATGGTCCTTCAAGTAATTCGTTAATTATGTTCCAATTCCATCGCGTAAAATCCTTCGTTTGCAAAACTTTAGAGTCATAAACCATTCTTCTAAATCGGAAATCATCTACTTCGCGGAGAAGAGTATTCTCTTTAATATTTTTGGAAAATGATTTTATATTTTGAGCATAATCAATGCCCGACATGCCAATTGTATTCCTGTTTCTATTCATTTTATAAGCGATCTTCTTGAACTGGAATGTTTCATTGACGTAAGTGAAGTTCTCCTTGTAAATTGGTTTTGATACTGAAGTATACTTTTTATCGACTAAATTCATTCTTAAATTAAAATATTCGGTAAGAAGATATCTGCCTTTTGCTACCAAGTGATCATCTCTATCTTCTTCGTTCAAAAGTTCAAGGAGGTGGGGTACAAATTCCGAGTTCTCCAGAATTAGCACAATTAAGGCTAGCCGTTGATTCACAGACATACACTCTTTGTAGTACTGAGATGGGATTGGTTTGAAAGAATGAGAATGTCTGCCCCTTGGCTTGTATGGTAGTGGTTTGATTTTCAAAACATCAAGAAAGATGTCGATAAGATATTGGGCGCATATAGGAATTTGGAAGAATGACACCAGCTGTTTTAACGGTTTGAAATTGTTGTTAGAAAAAAGCATAAAGCCATTGTAGCTGTTCAAAGTTATTGAGATAAGTGTAGAAGCGTTTTGCATTTTTTCCACATTAACGTTTGACTTTGTATTTGTATCCGAAAAGACCGTGGTTAACACAGATACATTGAAATCTTCCAGAAAATGTTGCCTTGTCTTGTGTGTAGCCATTAATTGTAAAATAGTATCAAGTATTACTGATGCGAGTGAAAAAGAAGTATAATCTTGTAAAAATCCCTCGATCACTCTCATACCACGGCATTCTTTAACCATTTCAGGGGCGACAAAACAAAGTTCCAACAAAGTTTCTAATGCCATGTGCCTTAAGGAGTCTTCAGGTTTTTCAACACAGCTTATTATAGCCTGCATAATGCCTTGAGTAACACCGTTGTTGTATTCAATGAATCTTCGTACCATTTTTAAGGCTTGTTCCCTTTCTATTTGAAAAGAATTATCCTTCGCAAGGGAAATAATTATGAATGCATCCAGTCTTAGCTCTAACAGCTCATCAATGAAAATCGAGCTATTTATTAGGTAACGACATACCCTATAAGCAGATGCTGCTATAAGCTTGTTTCCATTGAGAAGCAGATTTTGAATTGATGACATGAATGAAGTTAAAACCAGATCTTTTCTTATCTCTGAATGTTCTTTCAATAAGGTGACCAGGCCATTTGCTTTTTGAGCAATGAAATCAGGGTTGACGTTCTTTTCTTGAAAACTTTGCATATAATCGCTTACAAGCCATGTTGCCGCTTCAGTTGTTGTGGATGTGAATATTTGATTTTCGTTTTCAAGATCACCAAGATCTTTTTCAGTATCACCGGTTAAGTTTACTTTATTAGATCCATCTAAATCTGGAATGGAAAGCGTAGAATGATTTTCGTTATTCCGTGAGTTGACGGTACTATTACGATTTAAGTTCTGCTGACTATTACGCTCAGTTCCAGAAGTGGGAGTCGTAAGATATTCATCATCAAGAGTAACTTGATCTGTCAAACTATCATGGTCGCCCAATTCTTCACTATCGTTATTTTGGCCATCATCATTCCTGATGCTCCCCACGTCAGCCTTTATTGAGCTGGATGTTGTGAGTGATCTTTGCCTTTTCTTGTCGAACTGTTGCTTGAGGTCAAAAATATGCTTCTCAACTCTTTTTATTGAATTGTCAATTTCTCTAAGTTGAGTATTCGCTCTAATCCTCATCGAGTGCTTTTGTAAATGATTCGTAGAGTAAGATCCAGAGTATATATCAGATATTGTAGAATCCCGAAGATGTTCGATATCGTCTTTTTTCTTGCGCAATCGAGCTAATTCTTGATATTGGTTGTTTATTTCTGCTTTAAGATTTAAAAGTGCCTTGGTCATAGTACTTCTCGTTCGTCTTGCCATTAAGGGACTGGTCGGTGAAGGTGCACTATTTTCTAGCCTCTTGGTGGAGATAAATGAGGTCGAGAGTACCAGATTTTGTTTATTTCTTTTGGAACTTTCATTCGTTATGGTTGATGGGCTGCTGGAGGTGATGTTCTTGGCGCTTGATATTTGGGTGCTCGAGTTATCACGGCTATGTCTAGGGGTTAACAGTGGAGTAGTATTAGTTACTGACCGGCGCCGACTTGAGAGAGGGCTACTCTGTTTTGCACTGTGAGGTATGCTCATTGTGAATTTCAAAAACTTAATAGAAGCGGTACAGCACGAAGCAACCTCCCTAGCGTGTACACCTACAAATTGAAGGTACCTTAGTTATATCCGAGAACAATAGAACTGCTTGATATTCCATCTTCCATTTCGCCGATGGATCAATCAATTTTTAAGAGAATGCAAAAAAGAAAAAGATTACAATATGTATAATTAAAAGAAGAAAGAATGTATACGGATATACGATATGTGACCAGCCGGCAACGGCTCGTAGTTATACCATTATTTACAGTTTAAAGAGATTAAGCCAATGCGTAGTGCTACTTGTTGTTTTCGCTCGACAGGAGGTCTTGCAATTGCTTAGTTAGTTTGGAAGTTTCTTCGTCCATGCTCGTGTCGGTTTCTAAGGCTTGTGGAAGGCTCATGAACTCTCTAGTCTTAAATACAAACTCTCTTGCCGTTGAAATGTCAAGTGCCCAACAAAAGCCGAATATCAATGTGCTGAACGTACCTATTGAAGCGGCGGATGCATACGTTAACGCTGACATGGCTTCATTCCTTTGGGAAAAAGGTGGAAGCTTGTAATTTTGTTGAAATATGCTGGGGACGTCTGCTTTCAGTAGACGGTGTTAGTAACTATATCCTATTATTAGTTTTGGCCACTGAACTAGGACAAAATACATACATTTTCGTACTTTTATGGCCCTGGAGATAAGCCTCATGGTAATCAGGGTGAAGGCGGCCGCACCATAAAATCTGGCCATTTGAAGAACCCTGCGTTTCTTAAGTTCCTTCTTCTCTTCGATCATAGTTTCGTTTCTTGATGAAGTAGGATAGTCGTACTAATTGCTGACAAACCCGTCAAAGAATCAAGTTCCCCATCCTAATAAGTATTAAAAGCGCCAATTTTTCAAGAGACTCGCGGCTGGTGAATAACGCTGCTCCTTAGAAAAGGACAGCCAGCGGATAGCTACTCAGATCTTCGACTGACTTTATGCATTTTAGTATTTATATATTCATTCGATCTATTCTGTTTACTTAAAAATTAAAGATGAGTTGGATGTGGAAAATTCTTGACGTTCCGCTGATATTTTGTGTTGGGGTTGTTTTTGGGACCATGAGATTGCCATGAACCGATCAATCTTGTCTCATCTTCAAGTATCTCTTCACCACTTCATCCTTCTTGATGATGTATACTACAGCTCCCCAGCCTGATAGAGCGTCACGGTCAGCAGCATTCAGTAGGGCCTGACTTATAGTTTCGAAAAGATCTTCTGGCTCTAGATTAGGTTCGTACAGGGACTCACACATACCGAACAGTTGGTCGGATGCAGTACCGCTAACGATAAAATCCTTGGCCTCGTCGATACAGCCGATTAGGTCGAATCCCGCAATAAAGGGCTTCCCGGACTTGGAATTAATACCTGCTACCACCGGCCCCACAAAGTATGGACCGAATCTTCTTTCATAAAGTGAACTTGACACTAATTGGGTAAACGTTTCAGGCTCAATGGCCCTTTCTTCCTTCAACTTATATAGGTTCGTCTTGTAGCGGAACATCTCGTTCAGAGTAGTCACGTCGGTAGCCAGACCGGTAATCCCTAAGAACACATGCCCATAGTGGAAGATTTTTTCAAACTTGTTCGACACACCTAGTGACTGGCTTCCGAGACGCAAATCACAGGCAATGGCCACACAGTCTTTACCTGTCATCGCAACGACGATACCACCGTTAATAGAACTTGGATCCGACATTTTTTTTTTATGCTTTATTCACTGTTCAATATTTTCACCACAATTCGCAAGAAACGCACTCTACTTCGAAACTACGGTTCAAACTTACTTAGCAGCTTCCCGATTTAATTGGCCTTTCTACTATGCCATAAACTCTTTCTTCCTCTCTTTTCATCGCCCCTGCATTTGCACTTTTTTGCCACCGGCAGTGCCATCCGGTCACATGACTACACCACGTTAATAGCGATCTGGCTTATCATTGTCACAGAGTAAATTAAAATGGACGGTAAATGTTGGAAATGCACCACTACCGTTCTTCAACCAATCTAGTTTAGCTATCCTGCAACAGGTGGCCTTCTTGAGCATTCCCTGAGCATTCCAACCGGTTGTATCAGTGTTTTATCACCGTCTCACCATATCCCACGACTAGGCCACACTTCGTTACCCTATGCTACGCGTCATTTCCGCTATTTCTGTCCTGGTTTGTTTACAGTACGCGTGGTGGGACCATAAAGGGGAATAGTGGGGACTGGAGAAAAAATTTTCTCAGTTACTTCTTCTATCTTCCGTAGTTTCCATATACTAGTAGTTGAGTGTAGCGACAAAGAGCAGACGTAGTTATTTGTTAAAGGCCTACTAATTTGTTATCGTCATATGTCTCAAGTTCAAGAACAACATATATCAGAGTCACAGCTTCAGTACGGGAACGGTTCGTTGATGTCCACTGTACCAGCAGACCTTTCACAGTCAGTCGTTGATGGAAACGGCAACGGTAGCAGCGAAGATATTGAGGCCACCAACGGCTCCGGCGATGGTGGCGGATTGCAGGAGCAAGCGGAAGCGCAAGGTGAAATGGAGGATGAAGCATACGATGAAGCTGCCTTAGGTTCGTTTGTGCCAATAGAAAAACTGCAAGTGAACGGGATTACTATGGCGGATGTGAAAAAACTAAGGGAGAGTGGGCTTCACACTGCTGAAGCGGTAGCATATGCTCCCAGAAAGGATTTATTGGAAATCAAAGGTATATCGGAAGCTAAGGCAGATAAGTTGCTAAACGAAGCGGCAAGGCTAGTGCCTATGGGATTTGTCACGGCTGCTGATTTTCATATGAGAAGATCGGAGCTGATTTGTTTGACAACGGGTTCTAAGAATTTGGACACTCTTTTGGGTGGTGGTGTGGAAACTGGTTCTATTACTGAGCTTTTCGGTGAATTCAGGACAGGTAAGTCCCAGCTATGTCACACTTTGGCCGTGACATGCCAAATTCCATTGGATATTGGTGGCGGTGAAGGTAAGTGTTTGTATATCGATACCGAAGGTACTTTCAGGCCGGTAAGATTGGTATCCATAGCTCAGCGGTTCGGATTAGACCCGGATGATGCTTTGAACAACGTTGCGTATGCAAGAGCCTATAACGCCGATCATCAGTTAAGACTTCTGGATGCTGCTGCCCAAATGATGAGCGAGTCTCGGTTTTCCTTGATTGTGGTCGATTCTGTTATGGCTCTATACCGTACGGATTTTTCTGGTCGTGGTGAACTAAGCGCAAGGCAAATGCATTTAGCCAAATTTATGCGTGCTTTGCAAAGGCTGGCCGACCAATTTGGTGTTGCAGTCGTCGTTACTAACCAAGTGGTCGCCCAAGTTGATGGTGGTATGGCTTTTAATCCAGATCCAAAGAAGCCTATCGGTGGTAATATTATGGCACATTCTTCCACCACGCGATTAGGTTTCAAAAAGGGTAAGGGATGTCAAAGATTATGCAAAGTTGTTGACTCACCTTGCTTACCAGAGGCTGAATGTGTGTTCGCGATCTATGAAGATGGTGTTGGTGACCCCAGAGAAGAAGACGAGTAGGTATTTGGTCTCTTGTCTCTATTTATTTACACAGGTTTACTTTCAATTCTCCTCTTTTTCTTAGGTTGCGTTCCGTACATTTTTATCTTCATTTCCATCCACTGTCTTAGATTTTTGCATATATTTTGTCATATACCTCGCAACCCTACTGCGGTCTTAACCTTTTTTTTCAGTTCTTTTAAATAACTTTCGTATTGTCTGTCACCCATGAAATATATGTATTTTTCTACTCTTCTTCCCGATGACTACTTCCTCCTGCAGGGTCCGCGCGGCTTTATCCTTTTAGGGGAGTGAAGAGAAAAATTTTCTGATATGTCGCCATCCTCTTATAAAACCAACGTAAAATACCATACACTTCTTTATGGCAATGAATTTCCTTGTCTTCGTTTCGACGTTTTTAAATTGAATAAAAAATTGTACTTGGAAAAAAGAATAGAACAATACTTTTGCTAACAGCAAGAGAAGTACGGTTGACATTACGAGTATCCCTTTGTTAAAATCAGGCAGTACCCATAATGTCCATGACTATTTGCTCAAATACTCCTGGTGCATACCCTGAAATTGGAGCTTATAATGAGGTTGATAAACAGTTGGAATCAAGCGGATTCTCCTCTGATTCCTCTCTGATATTGAATAAACCAGAAGTTCGTCAATACTGGTCATCCGTTTCATCTCATATTTCACGCTCAGGTGATGTGTTTACAAATGATAAAGAAAAAATTTCATCCTCTATTGGTGAGGATGCGATGGATATCGACGCTTCGCCCTCATTGATTGAAAAATATAACTCTTTTCCCACAAGAAAGATTCTTCCTGAGCAGGACGAGTTTGAGAACGACGTTGAGGACGATGCTTCTTCCTCACTGAAGGAAAAATCACAAGGTTCTTGTGAAATTGAAATTGCTTCTGAAATTTCATCCGAAATTTTAAATGGCACATCGGCAGACGGTAATTCCGAGTTTCACGACTTCGCTGAGCCCCCTCCCTCTCAGAATGAATCTGTCGCTCTGTCTTTTAGTCAATCGAATGATTTGGACTTTTTGAATAATCCAAGCGGATCAGGCTCTTCAAACGATATCAATAGAAGTACAAGTTCCATTTCACTTCCTAGACATGTGTCACTAGATTTTAACGTTTACAATAGTCTTTGCCTCACAAATGAGGTGACTGCATCAGAATCACATAATGTGGCCAAATTTCACCTTGGCAAGAAAAACAAGAAGAGCTTGCTACCAAGATGGAAAACCATTGAAATGTACGGGGAGGTAGTTAAGAAAACTCAAGACATATATTCTAATTTTCAGTATGCACAATACATTTTAAGGGTAGGGTTGGATACCGAAAAACTACACGAACTTGTTAAGGAACTGGAGGATGAAAGCAATAGCTTCTCTGTAGATTCTTTAAAGGAATATTTAGTGAACGATGCCAAAGTTATTTTGAAGAAACTAAGTGCCGTTGGATACCCTGATGCACAGTACCTTCTAGGTGACGCCTACTCCTCTGGAGTTTTCGGTAAAATAAAGAATAGAAGAGCATTTCTTTTATTCTCCGCTGCAGCCAAAAGAATGCACATCGAAAGTGTTTACAGAACTGCCATTTGCTATGAGTGCGGCTTGGGTGTAACCAGAAATGCACCGAAGGCGGTTAACTTTTTGACTTTTGCTGCAACTAAGAACCATCCTGCAGCAATGTACAAATTAGGAGTATATTCGTATCATGGTTTGATGGGTCTTCCAGATGATATTCTAACCAAAATGGATGGTTATAGATGGTTGCGAAGGGCTACATCTATGGCTAGCAGCTTTGTTTGTGGTGCTCCTTTTGAATTAGCCAATATTTATATGACGGGATATAAAGATCTTATCATTTCGGATCCAGATTATGCTATGGCATTGTATGAGAAGGCGGCGGCTTTAGGGCATACTGAATCGGCAAGAATACTAGAAGACGCTCGCAGAAGTGGAGGGTTTGTTTCGCGAGGACATCCTCCTTCGGCACAGAAATATCATAAAACCTCCCATGAAGCTGTGGCAGCCAAAAAGTTGATTTAATAGATAAATACAAACTTCGTTTTCCTTTTATTTTGTTGTTTTTTTTTTCACAAACTGTGGAAGTTCGATTAACTTTAGAAGTTTGTTTGATCAAAAATAGACTGATCCTCACACCTTTCGTTACTATTTGTTACTTTGCTGTATATCGAATAAATAAACCTGACTAAACTCCTTCTGTTATTTAGCGCAGATCCTATATGCTGCATTTTTAGATGTATTTGAGCACTACTATCGTTAATGCCGTGGCATTGGCTATGGACCAGTTAAGTCACGGCCTTTCTTAGTTCTATCATATACGACGTTATACTTATTTACTTTCCCAGCGTTGAAATTAATGTGTCTTTTTCATAATATTTACTTTTTGGTGCGGAAATCTGTAATATTTTAAAACAAAATCTCATCCTTTTGAAAAGAAACGATGAAGAAAAAAAATAATAACATACATTGTACCTTCACTAACACTTGTAAAACAAACGCTTACATTATAATGGCACAAATGAGCAATCAGTGTCACTTCTTCCTACATAAGCATAATTCAAGTATCGGGATATAAAGCTATTATATACCGCTTAAGATAAGAGGTATACACCTCATTGATCAAATACGCAACAGCGTCTCCTTTCAGACCTTTGTGGAGTAATTTCTGCGGGTAGGATTGACTATTTTTCAAGATCAATGCCCCCTCACACTAAGACCTGTTTGCTTAGCATCATAAATGAGTTTTTCCATAATTAAATTTCAACCATAGATTAGAATTTCGTTGCGGGATAAAACTCCAGAACCACAACGATTATGCAGCAAATGTAACCTTGAACTAAACTAAGATTTTGTTAGAGCAGGTGGTTTCCGTTACTCAGACAAGAACCTATAGTAGAAATATAAAAGTTTAAGTAAAACTTTCTTGGAATAGGAATCAGCCATCATCTATCAACTAGTGTACTGATATTCATAATACTGGTATACAATCATATACGGTGCGGGAAGATGACATAAAAAATTGAGAAACACTCATCAAATTTAATGGAGGCCGAAATGCAGGGACTCAGATCGTGATAGAATAATAAACGAGAACATATAAAATGGAAGAAAAAAGAATAACAACAATATGTAGATTTATCGATTCTGTTGATAATTAGAGGTAAAAAAATAGTATTAATGAAGAAATAATTACTGATCTTCTTATACTAAATAAGAGAGGTATATAAAACACACGCCGATTGGTCATATTAATCATGACCAATATAATAGTGATTCCGGTAGTTACTATACATTGATGTGACGACTCATATTCCTCATATATGTACCTACCATAACATGTTCAACTAATAGGTGTTTAACACAGCTTCAGTATTGTCTGAGCTTCTCGTTTAACATTCCTTCTGCAATAGGCGCAATCACACTTAAACGTATACGAGGTGTACATTAATATACGATGTAAGCATTAGATTGTTACCATAGCAACTCATGTCACTATTAATTACTCTCGTTCCAACAGATTCTCCTTTTATGGATTCCATATCTCGAGGAGACTTCTAGTATATTCTGTATACGCAATATTATAGCGTTTACGAACAATGAATCCCAACAATTATTTTAAAATTCACCAACATCTCAATATGTGTTTTATGAATATTTTAGGTGGGTATTGTCATACTGACGTATTCCATTTTGAGATGCAACACATACGTGTATTGTAATCCGATATAGTGTAACGGCTATCACATCACGCTTTCACCGTGGAGACCGGGGTTCGACTCCCCGTATCGGAGTACTTTTTTGACATCATACAGTGTATGTATGGGGTTAGGAGCCACCTTCCAACAAAGCATCACGCTGTCGTATCTCAATTGTCCTTCAGCAAAAGAAAAAGCAGTTGGGCTCCTGTACGCCATATATACTTTATATGCGGTTTTTACCCCGGAAATCGCGTTTATTAATGTCAATGCGCGATTTCTATTATGGGTTGAAAAAGTTGCACTTCTGTTCCTTTCCAAACGATATACGCCCCCCCCACAAGAAAACGTTTCTCTTGCATTCAATAAGGTCCATCGAAGCTGTATTTGGAACTTCCGATTTTATTAAACTTCTAGGGGCGAACTCAACCTTTCGCTTGAACAAGCTTGAATGTGTCGAAAACCTTAGCTCGATCCTTAAAAAAGTATTTGCATTATCAGTAATAAACAGAAAATTAAAACATTTACCAAAGGCAACGAGTCTTCCATATGAAAAATGATAAAAAGATGGTTATCTGTGAATAGGAAAAAGTCACACCCGGAGAAGAACACTCAAGGTAATGACGAAATTAATCGGAAAGCAACTAGCCTGAAGAAAACGAAAGGTTCTGGAGATCCCTCCATAGCGAAATCACCAAGTGCTAAGAGTAGTACATCAAGCATACCTTCTAATCTTGCGAGCCATGAAAGAAGAAGCAAGTTTAGTAGTCAAACGGATAACCTTGCAGGAAATAAACATTACCATGAGCATTACCATAATATGGCAAGTACTTCAGATGAAAGAGAGTACGATTCCTCGACTACATATGAAGATCGTGCGTTCGATACAGAGTCCTCCATACTATTTACTACTATTACAGATTTAATGCCATATGGGGATGGTTCCAATAAAGTGTTTGGTTATGAAAATTTTGGGAATACTTGCTACTGCAACTCCGTTCTACAATGCCTTTATAATATCCCCGAATTTAGGTGTAATGTGCTGCGATATCCTGAAAGAGTAGCCGCAGTAAACAGAATACGCAAAAGTGATTTGAAGGGTTCAAAAATAAGGGTATTCACTAATGAAAGTTTTGAAACATCTACTAATAGCGGAAATTCTAATACGGGGTACCAAAGCAATGATAATGAAGATGCACATAACCACCACCACCTTCAGCAGAGTGATCAAGATAACTCCTCTTCTTCTACTCAAGAAAAACAGAATAATTTTGAAAGAAAAAGGAACTCGTTTATGGGTTTTGGAAAAGATAAATCGAACTATAAAGATTCTGCAAAGAAAGATGATAACAATGAGATGGAACGGCCTCAGCCTGTTCACACAGTTGTAATGGCCTCTGATACATTAACAGAGAAGCTTCACGAAGGCTGTAAAAAAATTATTGTGGGAAGACCGCTTTTAAAGCAAAGCGATTCCTTATCAAAAGCTTCAACTACAGATTGTCAAGCAAATTCGCATTGCCAGTGTGATTCACAAGGCAGTAGGATTACATCAGTGGATGATGATGTCCTTGTTAACCCTGAGAGCTGTAACGATGCTGTCAACAATTCTAATAATAATAAAGAGAATACGTTTCCAACAAGTGAACAAAGAAAAAAAGCCGCTTTAATTAGAGGCCCCGTTCTTAACGTAGATCATTTACTTTATCCAACCGAGGAAGCTACACTTTACAATGGACTAAAAGATATATTTGAGTCTATTACTGAAAACTTGTCGCTAACCGGTATCGTTTCACCTACAGAGTTTGTCAAAATTTTAAAAAAAGAAAACGTCTTGTTCAACACTATGATGCAACAAGATGCCCATGAATTTTTAAACTTTTTATTAAATGATTTCAGTGAATATATTCAACGCAATAATCCCAGAATGAGATTCGGACCACAAAAGACAGACAACAGCAACGACAACTTTATAACGGATTTATTCAAAGGTACACTGACGAATAGGATCAAATGTTTAACTTGTGACAATATCACCTCAAGGGACGAACCATTTTTAGACTTTCCAATAGAAGTACAGGGTGATGAAGAGACTGATATCCAGAAGATGTTAAAAAGCTATCATCAGCGTGAGATGTTGAACGGGGTTAACAAATTTTATTGTAACAAATGTTATGGTTTACAAGAAGCAGAACGTATGGTCGGACTGAAGCAACTGCCCCATATTCTGTCATTGCACCTAAAAAGATTCAAGTATTCAGAGGAGCAAAAGTCAAACATCAAACTTTTTAACAAAATACTCTATCCACTAACTTTGGATGTTTCTTCCACTTTTAATACATCAGTATATAAAAAATATGAACTAAGCGGCGTCGTCATCCATATGGGGAGCGGTCCACAGCATGGTCATTACGTATGCATTTGCAGGAACGAAAAGTTTGGGTGGCTTTTGTATGATGACGAAACGGTGGAATCCATAAAAGAAGAAACTGTGTTACAATTCACAGGTCATCCAGGTGATCAAACTACAGCCTACGTTTTATTCTATAAAGAAACACAGGCTGATAAGACCGAAAATCAAAATGAAAATATAGACACTTCTAGTCAAGATCAAATGCAGACTGACAATAACATTGAACAGTTAATAAAATGCGATGATTGGTTAAGGGATCGTAAATTGAGGGCAGCTGCAAATATTGAACGCAAAAAGACCTTGGGGAATATACCTGAAGTTAAGACTGCAGAAACCAAGACGCCATTAAATGATAAAAAACGCAATAAGCAAAAAAGAAAATCGAGAATATTGAGCTTCATCAAATAAATCGGGATTGTTTCGATACATCATATAGTTGAGACCCATCTGTTCTAAAAGTATCAATATTAGTGTACCATTTTTTCTTCCTTTTTTAAATAATTTCCACGTTTCTTTCTATTGTTCCTGATCTTTCGAATTTAGTTGTATTTCACTTCACCTACTGTAATAACTTTTTTTTTTTAGAGCACAATAAAATTTCACATATTTTCCAAAAGCAAGGGCGGTAAATCAGAAAAGATTAAGCTTTAATGAAAATCTCATAGAGACCAGATGAAGAATATTGGTGGCAGCATAAGCGCTAATACTGAATAGATATACGCATTTTTTTTCAAAATATCTGTTAGTACATTTATACAAATATATTCGTTTATACCTCTTCTTTAAACAGGCGCATGTGTAAATAAATATGAGACTGATTCTCCATTATGCAATCTTCTGATAGCTTCTGCAATCGTAGGGCTGATATCCACCTGATCGACAATGTCCAAATCCAAATCAACAGGTACCGTGTTGGTGCAAACAATTCTTGATAACCTACTATTTATTAACTTCTCCCTAGCTGAGCCAGAAAATATACCATGTGTGACAATAGCGATAACCTCCTTAGCACCGTGATCCATTAATGTGTCACAGGCTTTCACCAGCGTACCACACGTGTCAGCCATATCGTCAATCAACAAGCATGACTTACCAGCAACATCACCGACAAGCAGCATTCGCGAAACTTCATTAGCTTTTTGCCTCTCCTTATGAATCAAGGCAAAATTCATATCCAGCTTGTCCGCTAAAGAAGCCACCCTTTTCGCACCACCAGCATCAGGCGATACCAGTATCGCATTATTGAAATCTGTTTTGGTCCTTATGTAATTCAACACACTTGGTTCACCGTATAAATTATCAACCGGGATATGAAAAAACCCTTGAATTTGTGAAGCATGGAGATCCATAGTAATAACATGATCACAACCCGCAGTTTCCAAAAGATTGGCAATCAGCTTCGCAGTGATGGGCGCCCGCGATTTATCCTTCTTATCTTGTCTAGCATAAGGGAAATTTGGTATTACTGCCGTAATTCTTCTGACTGATGCCGTCTTACAAGCGTGAATTAAGATAAGTAATTCCATTAAGAAATCGTTGATTTCATGTTCCCCGTAACCAGTTTGGATGATATATACGTCTTCATCACGAATGCTTTCCCCTATTGTAACAGACGTCTCTTTATTTGAATACTGATATACCCCCACTTTAGATAACGGTACACCAAGCCTTTGGGAAATAAGCTCAGCAAGCCCAGGATGTGAGTTACCAGCTAACAACTTAATACTGTTTGTAGACATATTCAACGAAACTTACGACAAGATAGTCTTTGGATGATGAGGAATATCCTCTTCTTAGCAATCCCTCGATGCCTCCTCATATCATCTATTGTTCAAAATTTTTTCATTGTTGAAAAATAGTCACGTGCTTAACCATTTTGCTGCGCGATTTGGTAGGAGGATAAATACACGGGCATACCGTATCTGTTCAATAGCAACAATGTCGGAGAGAGCTAAACTAGCCAACTCGCCATCCTATTCCACTGGTCGCTTGAGTCGATATCCTTCCACAGCAATATTGCACTTTACAATTAGGATAGCCTCCCCAATAAAATAAGGAAATTTTGGTTATTTGTGTTCAGAAAAAGCCGAAATCGATTGCAGAGAACAGAAAGGAACTTTCCGATTATCACACTTTAGGAGCCGTGATAAAGAAGACTACCATCGCATATCGCAGAAAAGACTTTAAATATTAACTAAAACCGCATTCGCAAATTGCAAACAAAGTACGTACAATAGTAATGGCTACAAAGCAGGCTCACAAGAGATTGACGAAAGAGTACAAGTTGATGGTGGAAAACCCTCCACCATATATTCTTGCTCGCCCCAACGAAGATAATATTTTAGAGTGGCACTATATTATCACAGGACCTGCGGATACTCCTTACAAGGGCGGTCAATATCACGGTACTTTAACTTTCCCGTCTGATTATCCATACAAACCACCGGCTATCAGAATGATAACACCGAATGGACGTTTCAAGCCCAACACACGATTATGCCTTTCTATGAGTGATTACCACCCTGATACTTGGAATCCTGGCTGGTCTGTCTCAACCATTTTGAACGGGTTACTAAGTTTCATGACCAGTGATGAAGCCACGACAGGATCAATTACAACATCAGACCATCAGAAGAAGACATTAGCAAGAAATTCCATAAGTTATAACACTTTTCAAAATGTTAGATTCAAATTGATTTTTCCGGAAGTTGTACAGGAAAATGTAGAGACATTAGAAAAGAGAAAATTGGATGAGGGGGATGCGGCAAATACAGGTGATGAAACAGAAGACCCTTTTACAAAGGCTGCGAAGGAAAAAGTCATCTCGTTGGAGGAAATTCTAGACCCTGAAGACAGAATACGCGCTGAACAAGCGTTGAGACAATCAGAAAATAATTCCAAGAAAGATGGCAAAGAACCTAATGATAGTTCTTCAATGGTTTATATTGGTATCGCTATTTTTTTGTTTTTGGTTGGCCTTTTTATGAAATGAAGCCATTAAATGAACTAAACTTTAGATAAATTTTGACAACACAGAATAGAAATCAATAGTATTATATAGACAAAACGGATCTTTTTATTATGAACATTGTGAATTATTAATTATATTTTTGAGTATGTATTGACCAAGAAACCTCAATAAAAATGAGGTGAAACCTAGGGAGACAGAAACTCCCATTTCAAAAACCTTCAACTTTCATTATAAGCTTACCTTGAGCACGTTGTGTAGCCATATAGGAAAATGCTTCCTTGAAATTTTTCCAGGAATAAACCTTATCAACAACGCAATCTACGACTCCCTCATTTAGCAGCTTGCCGCATTCATGTATCCAATCATTCTTCTTGGGGATAATCTTGATATTGGGGTCAAAGTAAAAATGAGAATAATCGTATGACCATAACATTGATCCAAACATTTTTCTTGCATTGGCGCTAGGGTTATCCCAAGAATCAAAGACGTCTTTCTTATAATTTCCAACATAATCACCAACTGTTGTAATATAAGCACCTTTAGCGTGAATTAAAGAACTCGAGTGACTCAAGATATCATAACCACCGATGAAGTCCAACACGACATTAAATTTACCCTGAGTATAATCTTCGGTTTCTTTGAGAGTATTAAAATCATCATAATCTACAACTTTACCGGTATCCAACATACGTCTGAGTGGTTTACTAGATTTTCCCCTACATGACAGATAATTTATGAAAATGATTTCATCTTTCAAATCCGGGAAATGTTCTGACAGGACTGCTGCACCATTACCTGACGTTACCACTACTAGCTTTTTAGAAACTTTATAGTAACGCTTCAATAACTGGATAGCAAACATCCCTACAGAGCTTGTACCACCGTTTATTAAAACATTAGATTCTGTATTCAATTGATCCTTCTCCTTTAGTTGAGCTAACAGATTAAGTGCTGTTCCTAAACAGAATAAGGAGCCTGCTGCCTTTTCTGGTGATAGAGTATTTTTGGGTCGCATTAAAATAGGATCGACACGCGGATCAATGAGCAACGAACTTTGCAGGGCGCCAATGGCTAACTTGGGATGATAGTAAATGCCGTACACATCGTCACCCACGTTCCATCTATTTGTCAAATTATCACCGACATGTGTTATCACTCCGCTGTATTCTCTTCCAATGCCGGCTTCACCATAAATAGGCTTGGTGTAACCATTCCTAATCTTCATATCAACAGGGTTCAAACCTACATAGTTCACTTGAACTACCAGTTTGTTTTTACTTATGGGCAACTTAATTTTGTTCTCATATGAAAAAGTAATGGGACCGTGTTTAGAATGAAAAACTAATGACTTAACGGGAATATGTCTTACATGTCTTAACGGTCTGGCGACTCTAGTCAGCGTAGGTTCATCCACGGGGATTGGCTTCGGCGCTGAAACTTCATGGTCCACTGTCATCGCTTCTAGTTTAGGGTCTTTATTTTCCAAGATTTTCTCTGCCATCTTTCTATGCTAGTTTAACTTTCTTTTGATTGTTACGTCTTTACTTCCTGCGTAATGTACCCTTCAACTTAAGTATAATCGTGCATCCCTTCCTTTATACTTCTCTTTGTGTATAGCTGGGGCGATGTCTGAAAATCATAAAATAGGATGAATAATGGCGATAGAAGGTTTTACAATCAAGGTCAACTGGACGCAAGAAAAGGCTAAGTTAAGGTAGGTCTTCGACTTGACAACAAAACTTCCCCCTTAAGAGAAACTGAACTTGACCTACAGAGAAATTCGAATACGGATATTATTGGTTCTCCCCTCGTTGTGAGTAATTCCATTTCAAGCAGTAAATTCATGGACTTGTATCGCCTTGAGCAATGTACTCAATAAAAAGAGTTAGGCTGAGTGAATCCTTAATGTACATAATCTATGCACCGCTTAAAAGTTTACTTGAAGCCTGTCGTTTATCTTTAGCTACCGACTTCTGGGCATAATAACCAAAGTCATATTTTATCGTCATTAGAGTGAAAGTTTTTACTGCGAAACATCTTGACATCCAAGAAATTTAAACCCATACAATATATTTCAATATTTTTGTCTATTACTAAAAGTTCGCGGAGCACAATCGGTCGACAATTCGCCCGAACAGAGATTCTGCCTGATACCGACTTGCCCAGCCCAAGTGGGCAGAGAGGAAGGAGAAATTTCTCGGGTAGAGGGGAGGGACAGTCCGCCTAACTTCCTTACGAACGGGCATTGCTTTAGGCAGGAAAGGGTCCTGCTTCAGCGTGGACATTGAAACTTCCATTCTGCGGGACGAGCTTGCCAGCATTCCAATGCCCATCGTATTGTACTCAATGGTGAAACTTACCACCATATTGTTAAAAGCTATTATTTATGATTTTTACTTACCAAACATTGAAAGGAGACTGAACACACCACGATAAAACGTATGTTCTGATACCCAGCAAATGAGAAAGTAGAAGGAGAAACCTAAAAACCTGTGGCGGTCAAGACTGCTAGCAAGATGGATATTTAGATCATAAATTCTAACGCATGCATCCTGAGCAATGAAATCATGCAACCTAACATTTGAGGTTAATATATGAGAATTAACTAGCGTTGAGGAGGTACTGCAATTTAAAAGACCGAAGAATTATCGATGCAAGGAAAAATGGGTCTAGGATGAATACGAGCAATTGAAATACATTTGGAATACCTTGTGAAAATATCACATACTTTCGCCTTCTATCTCGATGCGTTATTACAAGAAAATAGTTTTACTAACAAATTAACAAAAATTAAAATAGTGTAAAAATGGGTATTTCTCGTGATTCTCGTCACAAAAGATCAGCCACTGGTGCTAAACGTGCTCAATTCAGAAAGAAGAGAAAGTTCGAATTAGGTCGTCAACCAGCCAACACAAAAATTGGTGCTAAGAGAATCCACTCTGTCAGAACTAGAGGTGGTAACAAGAAATACAGAGCTCTAAGAATTGAAACCGGTAACTTTTCTTGGGCTTCTGAAGGTATCTCCAAGAAGACCAGAATTGCTGGTGTTGTTTACCATCCATCCAACAATGAATTGGTTAGAACTAACACTTTGACCAAGGCTGCCATTGTCCAAATTGATGCTACTCCATTCAGACAATGGTTCGAAGCTCACTACGGTCAAACCTTGGGTAAGAAGAAGAACGTCAAGGAAGAAGAAACTGTTGCCAAGAGCAAGAACGCTGAAAGAAAGTGGGCTGCTAGAGCTGCTTCTGCCAAGATCGAATCTTCCGTTGAATCTCAATTCAGCGCCGGTAGATTATACGCTTGTATCTCTTCCAGACCAGGTCAATCCGGTAGATGTGATGGTTACATCTTGGAAGGTGAAGAATTAGCTTTCTACCTAAGAAGATTGACTGCTAAGAAATAGAGATAATAAGATAATATTTTATTACACTACATGTACAATTTTACTTTTACTTTGTGTTGTCTCTATCTGCTTTCTTATTTTTAATATTTACCATTCCATTTATAATTTGTAAAACAATTAACATAAAAGTTTTTTAAACTCTAGACCAGCAACATATCTTCAAATATCAGTTGATAAGGTAAAGTATGTTGATAGCATTCTACCGTCACACTTATCTAGCAGATCTTTGTTAGGTAGATCTGCTAATATATTTTACGTAAGATTCGTTGTATGTGCGGGAAAATTTGTATCTGTTGTGGTAGTCACTCACCCTTTCTATGTATTAAAAACTGATACCTTCCATACTAGAAAAGACATTCAGTTGAATCCTTCTCCAAATCAAGGATACTATTGTCACTTCTCCATTGAGATTCGAAAAACCCCTCGGGTCTTGTTAGAACTAAATTACGTTCATAGGGGTGGGATTTATATTGTAATTCCGCGAGGTTTACACGAAAGATATCTCAACTCTAGCCGCACATCCATTCCGGTATGTACTCTCCCACCATTGGGTATTATAGAATGTAATAGGTTTCAAAGCGGATATCTTTTGCCCGGTGAGTTGTTACTTTTTCATTCGAGCAATGAAGTACATTCTAGAAGTTCCTAGAACCTTATGGAAGCACCAAGAAAAAAGGAAGTTAAACAAAACACTGATTCAATAAGCAAGGGGGGAAGCTCCTTAGTTTGACGACAGTAACAAAATGTTCGTATAAATTGAACGAAACTCAAGCCAATAAAGGACTTTTCAGAGGCCTATCTCTTCTTTCTCCACAACTTTCGAATAAAAACCACTAATAAAAAGTAAATAACAAAAACAAGAAAAAAAATAAACAAAACAATAATCATGTCAAAAGCTGTTGGTATTGATTTAGGTACAACCTATTCATGTGTTGCTCATTTTGCAAACGATAGGGTTGAAATTATCGCTAACGATCAAGGTAATAGAACGACGCCTTCTTATGTGGCTTTTACTGACACAGAAAGGCTAATTGGTGACGCTGCGAAGAATCAAGCTGCGATGAACCCACATAATACAGTATTCGATGCTAAGCGTCTGATCGGACGTAAATTCGATGATCCAGAAGTGACGAACGATGCTAAGCATTACCCATTCAAAGTGATTGACAAGGGAGGTAAACCGGTAGTGCAAGTGGAATATAAAGGCGAGACAAAGACATTTACTCCAGAAGAAATTTCCTCAATGATCTTGACAAAGATGAAGGAGACTGCTGAGAACTTTTTAGGAACAGAAGTGAAAGATGCTGTAGTAACGGTTCCAGCCTATTTCAACGATTCACAAAGGCAAGCAACAAAAGATGCCGGTACAATCGCGGGCTTGAACGTTCTTCGTATCATTAATGAACCTACAGCTGCCGCTATTGCGTATGGGCTGGACAAGAAATCGCAGAAGGAGCACAACGTCTTGATCTTTGATTTAGGTGGTGGTACTTTTGATGTCTCTCTGCTATCCATAGATGAAGGTGTCTTTGAGGTTAAGGCTACTGCTGGTGACACTCACTTGGGTGGTGAAGATTTCGATAGTAGGCTGGTTAACTTTCTAGCCGAGGAGTTCAAAAGAAAAAATAAAAAGGATCTAACAACTAACCAAAGGTCCCTAAGGAGGTTAAGGACCGCCGCTGAAAGGGCCAAGAGAACTCTGTCTTCGTCTGCTCAGACATCTATAGAAATAGATTCATTATTTGAGGGTATCGATTTCTATACTTCCATTACAAGGGCAAGATTTGAAGAATTATGTGCTGATTTGTTTAGATCTACATTGGAGCCAGTGGAAAAAGTTTTGGCTGATTCAAAATTAGATAAGTCACAAATTGATGAAATTGTACTTGTTGGTGGTTCAACAAGAATTCCAAAAGTACAAAAACTGGTTTCTGATTTTTTCAATGGTAAAGAACCAAACCGTTCGATTAACCCTGATGAGGCCGTCGCTTATGGTGCTGCCGTACAGGCTGCCATCTTAACGGGTGACCAGTCGTCGACGACCCAAGATTTACTGTTGCTGGATGTTGCACCATTATCTCTAGGTATTGAAACTGCAGGTGGTATTATGACAAAGTTGATCCCAAGAAATTCGACTATCCCAACAAAAAAATCGGAAGTGTTTTCCACCTACGCTGACAACCAACCTGGTGTGTTGATACAAGTTTTTGAGGGTGAAAGGACAAGGACAAAAGACAACAATCTACTGGGTAAATTTGAGTTGAGCGGTATTCCACCCGCTCCAAGAGGCGTACCACAAATTGAAGTTACATTTGATATCGATGCAAATGGTATTCTGAACGTATCTGCCGTTGAAAAAGGTACTGGTAAATCTAACAAGATTACAATTACTAACGATAAGGGAAGATTATCGAAGGAAGATATCGATAAAATGGTTGCTGAGGCAGAAAAGTTCAAGGCCGAAGATGAACAAGAAGCTCAACGTGTTCAAGCTAAGAATCAGCTAGAATCGTACGCGTTTACTTTGAAAAATTCTGTGAGCGAAAATAACTTCAAGGAGAAGGTGGGTGAAGAGGATGCCAGGAAATTGGAAGCCGCCGCCCAAGATGCTATAAATTGGTTAGATGCTTCGCAAGCGGCCTCCACCGAGGAATACAAGGAAAGGCAAAAGGAACTAGAAGGTGTTGCAAACCCCATTATGAGTAAATTTTACGGAGCTGCAGGTGGTGCCCCAGGAGCAGGCCCAGTTCCGGGTGCTGGAGCAGGCCCCACTGGAGCACCAGACAACGGCCCAACGGTTGAAGAGGTTGATTAGATAAATACAAAGATGCGATGAAGTAGCAGCATCGAATTTCTTAGTTTTCCCTCTTAACAACTTTTTATAAGTATATATATAAGATACACAATCAGTAATTAGCAAATGACTACTATTTGTACGTTCTCATCGTCATAAGCCAGAGTTTAATTAAGTGCCTCAACCGGGATGCGATTTCGCGTTCATATACAAAGCCGAAATGACAATAAGAAAGTCATCGCCAAACAACACGACTAATTGACCATTAAAAGGAACAAAATACAGTCAAAGAGTTTAGCTCGGAAATGTACAGCAATCATAATTTAAATTCGGATGACTGTTGCTTCGATTGGAATGAAGAGAAGGCCGCAGAACTACAGCGTACAGGTGTTTCTTTTGACCGGAGTTTAACACCTCAATCTTTAAGAACATCTACACGTAGACTATCAGAAGAGAACAAACAACAAAGTGGCACTATGCACATTGACACTTCCCCTTCTGTGGTTTCAGATATAATATCAAGTAGACGAGATCGTTCACAGGATTTTTTTGGGCCTCATTCTTCATCCCCTATTGCCCCTTCAGAACGACAACGAGCGGATCAGAGATCACGGTTGGAGTCCATGAGATTAACTAGACGTCGAGACAAAATGACCAAAGTACGCGGTGGCCTAGAAAAGATGGAAGAAATGATCATGCAAGGTGAACACCTTAGAGAAATGCAAAGGCTAAAGCAGGAAGCACAAAAGAACGCTCTACCCTCTGACATGGCTGAATATATGGAATGGCAAAACAACGAGGATTTGGAAGACGATGAGTTGCTTGCCTTTATTGAAAAACAGGAAACTTATAAAAATGAATTAGAACACTTTTTGAACAATGCTAATAAAAATGTTTATGAGAACAACTCGTATCCGAACTCTCATACGTGATGGCATCATTGCTATTACAGAAATAGCCCTAGCCTGTCATATTTAACTGAGCTGTTGAGTATGGGCATCTTTCCGCATGCGCTAACTACGGAGCTGGCTCTTCCCCTTCTATTAATCCTTCTGGCAGGAAGCGAAAGCGACTGATGTCGTTTCTACGTTTCTATGTATATTCTATCGCGTTTAAGTGTGTATATTTTGAGCTGCTCAAGTGAAGGGAACGTATTCAGAATAACTAGATTCTCTGCCATACGATCAACTAACTGTTTACCATATACAGTCTCAGTTCGCTACGGTTAGCGTACCGTAAAACAGCAGTTTACATTCACTATATAAAGGATGACGTAAGAATTTGCCTACGTATTAAAGAAAACTTCACAATCAAACTGCTAAAATATACAAATAATTCCGTTCATTTCAGGCCATGATGACGATCCTTCACATAATCTTGAACGGGATCGGTATTCGGATCATATTTCTCCAATTTTTTGATTTGTTCTGGCGCAATTGAACCGCGTAAATCTGAATCACTTTGGTACCAATCTTTGATCAACCATACCATTTCTTTTTTTGCCAATTCGACATTTCCTTCAGAGTTTTCTATGATACGACTTAGAATGTAATAGAGTTTTAAATGAGAAACTCCGGCAAGCAAGAACATTGAACATACAGATCCATCAGCAGCTGAACTTTTATCAATGAATGATTCTAATATTTTATTCATTAAGAAATGTACAGGGAAAACAACGTCCGTATCGCGTGTTGTTTTACCAATTCGAATTAGTGTGTTGGATATCGAGGAAAGAAAGGATTCTTGGCCTACACTTCCCACGTCAGGCGATGGAGCATTTTTCATGCTATCGAGCAATCGATTCCACTCTCCTTGAATGACTTTTTCATCTTTGAATTGAGATACTTTGAAAATTCTTAGTTTTATTTCGTAGTAATCTAATGGGTCTGCACAATCATTAAAGAGATCTGATAATGGGAGCACCCTTCCATTTAGTTTAAGTGTTAGTTGCTTTCTATAATCTTCGTCAATCCTTGTTTCATTCCTTACCAAATTAAGTAGGTCATCCTGAATGGAAGCTATGTCGAAAAGTTCGTGGATGTTCTCAGATAACTGGACCAGTGCCGGCTTTTGGTCGAATGACGTTGAGCTATCACAAAGACCGTTTGCTCTTGCTAGGCATTCGATTCTTTCACTTAATTTTAAGTCAAAATCAGAACTAGCTAGAGCATATAAAACATCAGCTGCTTCAAGAAAATGTTCTTCTTTGAATAAGTAGAACCACAACAGATTACTAATTTCTAGAGATTTTTCTGCTCTTTCTTTCAAGTACGGCAAAACAAATTGAGAATCCAAACGTAATAAGTAGTCTTGTCTTTTATTTGCGACAAGCCAATCATAAAAGCAATAATGGAAGAACCTGTTATTGCTATTCATTATCACTGAGTAAACTCTTTTCTTCAGTGACGAAGCTGGTGAAAAAATAGATATATTTGCAATTGAAGGGGATTGTTCGATAGATGTATAGTCATCCACGCTTTTGACAATCTCAAAAATCAAAGTGTACACATTTATGCGTTTGTCATAAAAAACTTTTCTTGGATCGGCAGTATTACAACCTCTAGACACATACTCTTGTGCTTGGTTTCCTTTATCAATTTTATCTGCAAATCTAAGTAGAAATCCAACAGTCTTAGGCTGGTAATTAAGTTTTACCATGATATCCACCACACGTCTCAATTCACATAATTCTATATTCTCGGCACACCTTTCATAAAGGTCAATTGCGGTATCTAAATGGTTCCTTGATATTTTAGAATCTATCATTTCAAACTTCTGTGCTGCTTCTAAATGCTCTCCTGCCCTGTAACACAAAATGTCTGCACTATGACAAAAAGATCCAAAGCGTTCCTTTAAAACGTTCACAATATAATCTGCCGATGTGCCGCTTGCAATATTAGCGTTTACAACTTCTATTAAAATCTCTTTTATTAATTGTTTGGTTTTTGCGTTAGGGGTAAACAAATCATGGAACTTAAGATCAAAAAAATACTCACGTGTCTTGGAGTCATAAACTCCCCCTGCACCCATCAATGTATTTAGCAAAGATTTGAAAGCATCAATATCTTCGTAGAAGACATTTATAAGGGAAAGCGCATCCTTAATAGAATTTATTAAGAGGATAAGAGCATTCATAGCAATAGACTCAGCATCGGATGCAGTTATAGCATTGCTACCTTTCGGAGGCACAAATGAAACGAAGGAAGGACGGTGGATGTTGAAGAAATCTGCCAAAACAGATATCGATGATAAATAATACTCAACCTGTGGCCTAGTTATAGAAATACCAAAAGCATCCATTTTTTCCGTTTTGGAAGCCCTTTTAAAAACAAAGACCCTCTCTTCCCATATTTGGCTAAATAATCTTGTAATTAATAACGCAGAACCATAAAACCTGGGAGATAGTACTATACCATCACATTCACCAGATTTATCGAATAAATTTTGTGAGATTGGCGGCACGCTGCCACTTTCTCTAGAACTTTTCGGTTTTATTTCAACTACCCCAGGTATACCGGCAGAGAAGAAGGCCAGGGCACTTGATTTAATATGCTCTGACTTATTAAACTTACAAGCTAAATAAAGTGCCGTAGAGCAAGCCTCAGATAAACCATAACTGTGAATAAATGGCAAAGGATTTTCAATCAAGCTTTCGAACACTTCGTCGGGCGTGCGATAGCAATAAATTTCTAAGGCATTGCTTGTTAAAACGGCAACTTTTAATGGTTCTGCACTGTATTGTGAGGCAAACACATTGGCGTAACCTTGGGGAGTAGAAGTGTAATTAAAAGATCTTGTTAAGGGAACAATCTCTTTAATTTCATCTGTCGTATCGAGTAGTGCGGTATTCTCTACATATTTACCATAATTCTTTAATATACCGTAATCTGGAGCACTAACGTAAAGTTTGTGTTCCTCTTTATTTTCCAGCAAAGCTTTATTTGTAATACCTTTAGATAGTTCTCCGGAATTAGCTCTTTTCCTCACGCACGTAAAGTATATACCTGGTGATATTATCGTACTAGCGCAAGTGGTATTGATATAAGTTGAACTAGCTTTTTGTGTTGAAAGTGGGCCTGTATCATGTGTGTTTAAGGGGTGATGACCGATTATGAAAGATTTATTTTGCTCGAGGGAGCTAGATATACTGGTAGGAGGAAACTTTACAGAGTCTAATTTTAATGAGCCAATCGATCTCCTAGAAATGGAACCTTTGAAATACAAGCGTACCCCAGTAGTAGTTATAACAGCTAAGAATAAATCATTGTTCTCACACATAGAGATAGAAACAATTTTGGCAATCTTGAAAGCTCGATTACTGAGTAGAGGTGAATTTTTTACACCCAATGCATTCATTCCACGCCTGATATGAGCAGCATCAATGAGGACCGGTCCTACTAGCCCGTTACTAGTAATTAGGTAAGATCTGACAATAGATTTCGTTGATAGAGTATGTAAAACGCCTCTTGACTGGTCAACTTCGAGCTGTGATATAGTTTCTTCTTCGGTACCTGCATCCCCTTCTAGTACTTTTTGTATCAACTTTCCTCCGGGTATGCTAGGTATTAGTTTTGTAGGTAGTAAATTTGCTAAGTTTGACTTTGTCAAACATATTTTGTTACTCTTGCTATTGAATAGGTTCTCCGAGCAGTTATATTGTAATTCCCACACGTTGACACCATCAGTCGCACCAGTGAAAAATATTTGTCCAGTCCTTTCGTAGCTTATTATGTTAGAAACGTTGAACCCAGTTACATTTACTTTTAATCCTGTGTTAAAGATATTCAACTCATGAGTACGGTCATTAAATGATATTGTCAAAATATAGATATCAAAAAGAGTGGCGACAATCAATAAATTTTCAACAGAAGAAACAAAAGTGTTTGGGCTAGGCTTAACTAGTTTCACTTTTAAAATGGTGTGCTCGATTTCATCGATACAGTGGTATTCTGAACTATTATTGATATTCCACAAGATCAATTTATTATCAGAGGTTATCCAACAATAGTTCAGTTCGAGAAAAATACCCATATCACTCTTTATTTCGGTATTTGAAACTTGTGATAAAACTTCATCTGGTATATTTGTCACTTGTTGTCTTTGGAAGGGGGTAAATGCACCTAATCCACCGACTTCATCTGAGAAATTATAATCCAAACCTTTACTATAATAGTCTGGATTATCTAGTATTGGCGTATTTCTGTCCCTAAAGCTCAAATCCTGGACAAATTCACTAGCCAACTGCAACGGTTCAGAGGAAGTCAACCCGCTTATCTTGACGTGTGTAGTTACGTCACGAAGTTCTGATTCAATAGTATTTCCAGCCTCGCCATACTTGTTTAATACATCTTTCCTGGTTTTTCTTTCGCTTAGGAAGGAACGGCTCGACAGGTTGGGCTTACCGTTGTTTTGGTCATCTCTTGGCCGATTCCTTAAGCGATTTCCTCCTAAGGAAGCCGAAGCCGTAAACGTTTCGCGATCGTAATCAATCCTCTTTTTTAGTGGAGTTGAATACATCACAATTGAAATCCGAGCTGTAGTTTTTGTGAAATGTTTCTCCTACAAACAGATTTTATTCTTAATTTCTTCTATTGATTTATAAAGCCATTCAAAATTCAGATGGAAATTATTCATTAGAAATCTTTCCTCTCCAAAGTCGGGTAATACTTTCTATTTTGTGTCACTAATTTTATAATACTTTAATCAGCAAATACTATAATAATAGAATAATCTCCAGACGTTCATGGAAAGTTCAACAATGGAAACATAGCCATATTTATTTACTAGCAAAAGCATTTTCAGAGAATTTTTTTGTTTCCTGAAAAAAAAATGAGGGAAAAAAGAACAATTTCAAATAAAGACACAAACTATCTCAAATTCCCAAATAAACTCCAAAGATATTCCCGATTCTTGAGCAGGAAGATATCCAATACCAGCCCAGAAAAGCAACCGAAGAAGAACATAAAAGAACACTGTTTATCGAGTTATCATAAAGAACACTCGGTAAAACCAAAGCAAAACTCCGGTAATGTTGCAGCAAAAGAAGACAAAGATACGCAGCATTTACAAAATAATGTCGCTAATGAAGAAGCAACGGAATGTCTAACAAGAAGTAATTTGAAAAAGTTACAAGAGAAAATTTTCGATAGAGAACTTAATGATATTGCCTGTGATCATTGTCTTTGTAGCACAGAAAATAGAAGAGATATCAAGTATTCACGACTTTGGTTCCTTTTTGAGTTGGAAATGAGTGAAAACTGGAATGAAAATCTCCGCCTTAGTTGCTATAATAAATATGTGTATTCCGCAATTGATGAGTCGTGGAAAATGGAGAATATTCTACTTAAAGAACAAGAGAAGCATTATGAATATTTTCCAATAGGACAATTACTGATACCCAATAATATTGACTACACTAATAAACAGAAAAGGAAGGAAAACATTGAAGACTTAACAATTGAAATTGATAGTATTATAGAGACAAACCATCAAAAGAAAAGATTTTTGCCGCAAAGTGTCCTGATAAAAAGGGAGGATGAAATTGCATTTGACGACTTTCATTTGGATGCACGAAAGGTTCTAAACGATTTGAGCGCCACTTCTGAAAATCCATTCAGCTCTTCACCAAATACAAAAAAAATTAAATCAAAGGGAAAAACCTTGGAAGTGGTTCCCAAAAAGAAAAACAAAAAGATCATAGGTGCTTTGGAAAGAAAGCTACATATAGATGAAAATTAATGAAAGTATTGTCTGCACATTACCACCGGTTAAAACGGCGACTCAGTGTAACCTGTAAAACTTTTTATCAATTTTGAATAGGTATAGAGAGATTTTCCTATTCTCTCCAAAAGAACCTGTATCATTAAAAAATATATATCTTTTACATATTGCAAATATAAAAAATTACAAAAGTAATGTGGTTGCGCACGGAAGCTATCCGAAGAACGAATTTCACCTTTTCTTTTTCTCTTTAACCTCTTCATCAGTTGTGGCATGTAGCCTAATGACGTTTGGATAGTCGGGTCTGTTGCCCATATGGCCTTGATGCCAATCATAACTTAGAGCGTACGCAAATACGCTACCATTCCTATTGAAGCTGCATACAGGAATAGATGCTTGCAAAGTAGGATAGCCTTTCAATCTATGCCTTTGATTCTTATCCCAAAAATTGAAGGTACCATCACCACCAGCCGTAACAAAAGTACCATATAATGGATGAAATGCAATGCTATTTACAGGATACACTAGAGATTGACCATTGGAGCCAGGTGCCCTATTAGGATTGGTTTGACGATGGCATTTAAATGAAAAGCCTGATTTTTTCTGCATACCATCATCGATATACCTTATGGAGCATCTACCTTCCACTGAACCAATCGCATATCCATCGGCTTCATTATAACATGCCACGCATCGAGTTTGCCATTTTAAAGGTGACGTGGTTGCCTTAAAAATCGTTGTTGGGTTTGCTAGATTGATAATAGCGATATGTCTTTCGGCAGTAGCCACTACTAACAGAGACTGTTTATTATCCATCGAATATACTCTTTCAGGCATCATTACGGTGGATACGGGCTGGGGTTGTCTCATATCCCAATATTTTATGGTTTTATCCCAGGATCCGGTTACTATACACTCTGTGTTCGATGGTCCACATTGTACAAAACGTAATACTTTTATTGGCGCAGAATGCATTCCAATTTGCTGTGTTTGACCACTGGCAATATCGTACAATTTCAGGGCATTATCACACCCGCCTGAGGCTACTTTTGTACCATCATTCGACCATCTGGTACATAATACAGGGCTGGAGCTTTCATGCTGCGCTCTACCTTGAGGTACACCATTTTGGACATCCCAAATACGTACCTTACCGTCCCAGGAACTGGCACTAAACATGAAATCTTGTTGCGGTGAAAACGCAATATCCGATATTGAGTCCTCTGCTGGGCTATTAATGACAATATCATTGGCCAAATCCTTTTCATTCGCCATTGCAGTACTCGTTCCCAAAGCTGAGGTTGTATTTGATCGATTAAAAAAAGACATAGTTCCCCACTTTTCCTCTTCTTACGTATTTCTTTATTTTATTGTAATATGCAGATTAAGGTTTATGATATTTGATCAAGGTGGATGTGCCGGAATGATTGGTATGGTAAGCTTGCCCAATTCTTATAAGTCAGTCTCTGTTCAAGTAAAATGGTTATATAGTGCTTAACCGGAACAAACCTTTAGCAATTGCGATCAACTAAGATATCTTATTGTAAACCCTACCGTCATCATATGAAATATCAATCTTAGAAATCTTAGAGAGCAATGCAAAAAAAAAAAAGAGACGAGACGGTCATCGTAAATCATGATCATAGTAATGTCAAAAGTTAATTTACCATTATGCCAAGCTACTTCAATGAGTGTACATCAACCAGAAAAGTGCCTGTATTTAATGGTTCAAATGTTCTTTTTATAAGTACAATATCTTATCTAAAAATTAAACACTTCTATCTTATCATGGAAGAAAAACAAAGCTATCACAAAACAAATATCCTAAAAAACCGTTTATAAAAAGTCGTTGCTGTGAAAATGGTTCAGTTCACAGGGCTTAAACCCATCCCCAAATTTAGCGAAATGTCAGATACGTAACTCCATTCTCCTAGCTTTTTATTATGTTTCCTGTCATTAAGAGTTTTTATTTTTTATTATAATACTCAACACGTGACTTCAGCCTTCCCAATTAATAAAATTGAAATCATTTTCATTTGTATCCAGTAAATTGAGATCGTAATCCGGTCCTTGGTCTTCAACCATACCAATATTCCCAAACTTCAAGTTCTGAGAGTGTACATTCTGATTTTCATTAGTACTGGTTTGCTGAGGACCCAAAGTTGTACCCACATTGGATGAGGGCTGAATTAATGTGTTATCATTATCGCCACTATTTGTAGATGCAGAGGTTTCATCAGCAACATTTGAATTCTCGTTTGGTGTTCTATTGTTAGAAGCATAAGCTTGATTAGGAAACAACAAAGAACTTGAATTTTTGAGGGCGTCAAAATCATATCCTTGATTATTACTACTCGGCTTTTTTTCCTCTGGAGTAGATAATGTGTTACGATTGCCTTTACTACTTCTTGAATCATTGCCTACTTGCGCCTCCAGTATGTTTCCCCCATTCGGCAATTCTTGGGATACTGTATTATTCTGTGAAGTGATTATTTTAGAGTTCTTTAAAGTAATATTCAAATTGGTGGTTGAAAACCCATGTGGCGGCTTTATAACCACGTTTCCTGGTACCTTAGAACTTCTTTGCTTCTGAGCGTCACCAGACCGAGGTGTTGCTATGCTTAATGGGGATGATGCCGAAACTTTTGAGTTTACTGCTCGCTTGGGTCCATTCTTTCCGGCAATCTTGCCACTTTCTGGATCGAAGCAACTCTCTGTCACTGAAGATAATGGACTGGATACAGCCGGCTTGTTGAAACTTCCCAAATTTATACCTGGAAAAGGGAGAGAATTCGCAGTTTTAGTGGGCGGAGCGGAATGAATATTCGGAGCAATAGTATTCGAGAATGTTCTTAACATATTATTCTCATCCTTAGTGGCATCAGCATTCAGAATAACAGAAGGAGTGGATTTCCTCCTCGACACTCTAGTGTTAGGGGGACTGCGCTTTTTACCTGTCACCACGCTGTTGCCACCGAGTTTATTCGTAGACTCTACTGGAAAAGCTGAGGTGGATGCCTTTTTTGTATTTTTCCTTACCTTTGTGGGCTGTTTAGAAGCTAAAGCGGAAGGTGATGCTCCATCCAACGATGGGCTAGATTTGGAATTAGAATAAATATCTTCCTCGCCAAATATTATTGCTTGATTGCGGAAGTTAGTAGCAATATCTGATCTTGGAGTCTTATTTACTCTTGAACCTACCATAGCGGGTTCACTTGTTGTTGAGCCTGGTGTGGTAATATTTGGCGAACAAGCGTTCGTCGATCCCGCGGAAACTGTAGCGGTATTATTTTTTCTTCGTCTCTTAGCCACTAGACCGGCTTTAACTTTACCCTTCGCTTTTGAGGTTGCAGATCTACTTCTTGTAGATTTTGACGTCGGGACATTATTTGGTTTATCTGTTGAATGCATAGTTTTTAAACTTTTAGGTTGGTTCACTGGAGATTTGTTATTAGTTGTATTATTTGTGGTATTATTGTTACACGGGTTTCCCACTGGATTTTCCGTAGTGGGTTGCATTGGATAATTATAGACTGGCCAGCCAGTAACGTTTTGACTCCGATTCTGGGTTGGCCCTACATTTGTAAAATCGCCGGAAGGCGGCGCTGTGGGAGCAACAGCAGTTGCACCAGTCGTGGGGTTTGCATTATTGTATGGTGGAATGGAAAAATTATTAACGATAGGGTTACCAACCATAGGAATTGGTATAGGGTTCATATTAACATTGCGCATTTGAACCGCAGGTGCCATAGGATTTCCTAGCATCATAGCAGCCAAGTGCATGGGGTCTATGTCCTCGTTACTATATTCCCCTCTTCGTTCTGCATCGTGTTGTAGCCTTGCCGCATGAACAGCCAAGCTTCTATATATTTGTTCCTGCCTTTGTTCTTGAAGAACTAGTTGATAATATTGCTGAGCGAACTCTGAGCCACCTCTGGAAGAACTGGTATTAAAGATGTCCCAGAATATTTGCTACCATTCATACAAAAAGCCTTGAGGTGTATCTACTACCTTCGAGAACGTATTCTGGTTACCATTGTTTTCTTTAGATTTGGGTCCGTCGACTGGGTTTTGGCCTTTGTCTCTATCTAGGTGCGCATCTTGAGCAAAGGCTGCTGCAGTGTTTTTCAAAGACGACTTCGTAAGAAAGTCAAATATGTACTCATTGAGCGTATTCTTGCAGTTCATTTTTTCCTTCAAATCCGAATTTTCCGCCGTAGGTTGATTTATCCACTGCTGTTGCTGCTGTTGCTGCTGCTGCTGTTGTTGTCGCTGCTGTTCACTATTCGTTGCCATTGCAATATTACTCTGCAAATCTTGTTTATACTGGCTTGCCATGTACGGTTGTTCCGTGGGAGGAATTGAATCTGGATACGAACTATTCACTTTATAACTCATTCTACCACGGAATGCGTTTCCTCTTTATTTATGTCTATAAACGTCTTCGTGTTTATTTTTTATAGCCTCAGTGACTTACTAACGTCAACTCACCGTGTCTTCGGCAAACAAAATGGTATCAAAGCAAATGCGCTTGAACAGGAGTAAAAAATGGTCACTTTTTCAATCTGTATTCTATGAATTTTATCAGTACCGGTCTCAAACCAACCCTCTACAACTTCATCGTGATCCCATTCTTTCTTCGTTGTCTTCCCACGCTCTTCCGGACCCTCGTAAAAGAGTCCGAAGCCGAGAAGGCGCGATTTCATGCACTATACACTCGTTGGCAAACACAACAATGGACCCTGGCCAGTTGAACTGTGGTCCCTGTTGCGTCCACTATTGATATGCATGCATGTGGACGCAAGCACACGCCTGCATAAACGTTTAATTCCTCAGTATCCCACTCCCAGGGCTACTTATTCGAGGCATTTTCTATTTTTGTTACTACTAGAGCCAGCATTAGAACTGGAAATACAGCAAAAAATTTTTCACATTCTTATCACAAGAATGTGCAGGAGAAGGTAAAACCTGCAGGTAACTTGCATATATTTCAGTAAATTACATGTACTATACATCGTCAAATAATTTACATTTGTACAAGACCAATATCCGGGGCCCGCTAATTAGTAACGTGCCGTGATTCTTTCATTAGAACAAGTACAAGATGACCTGAACTTGCGCGTATTCATATGGAAAATACGCAAGGCCCGGTTATTTCCGTTCTGGGATATTCGCCGAAAGCTGCCTTCTGTTCGAATTGCGTCGTCAACATCCTTTTGAGCTTTCTTTAAGTTCTTTCCTTCGAGATGGACGATGCCAAGAGAATCATCGCTGAGTTGATCGGCGGCGTGTAGATGCGCCGATCAACTTTACAGGACGAAACTCACATAACCTTAATACAATAAAAAAGTATTGCATACAATAGGTCCCTCAGGACACATACATACAAGATTGGCAAAAGTGAAGGCAGGTGCCTAAGATTGGGTGGGAAAGTAAATTTACATATAGTTTTTTCTAGGAAAAAAATAAAAATAATGAAGGAAGGTATACTTATATAAGCGCTGTTTATCGAAACAGACGAGAATAAAAAATGGTTTTAAAAAAATCAAGCAATGACGGCAGCTAAAACCGGATTTTGAGCAACAATTCCGTTGTAAGTAGTGTTTAGATACTTCAATAATTCAATAACCTTATGCTTCATCTCTTCGGTTTGGAATTGCTTTAATCTTTCCATATTCTCTTCCCTACCTAGAGTAGACTCCTTTTCTAACTTAATTCTATCATTTTCTTTGGTAAACACAGCACTGAAAATCTCGATGATCCTTGGGGTTTCGTTTGTGATAACGGGACTATTTTCCTGGTATAGTTTCATGATCAATTCGAAAATTGGATTGTATTCTTCAAAACCGGTGTTTAGTGGTAAATGTGCCAATAATGCTGGAACAGTTTGTTCCAATGGAACTAGAGCACTGTTCTTCAAAGCCATTCTGGCCACACATCCACTAGCATTAGCGTATGCTCTATCAATAATCTCTCTGGTGGCTTCGTCATCTTCGGCTGCTAAGGCCTTTTGGTCAGCAGCACTTAGTAACTCATAAAGCGCCTTCAAAACAGGTTCATAAACGGCTGAGATGTCCATAGAAGCATATTCACACAACAAACCAACACCATAAGCCGCGTTACCTCTAACTTCTAAAGATTTATCGCTTGTTAATCTAATGACTAAGGCTTCTAGCATTTCATGAACGAAAGGATTTTGTTCTTTCATACCTAGAGCTAATTCAGAGGCGGCACCGACGGCGGATGATCTCTTATTCTTGGATTTAGATTGGAATAATCCGAAAACAACCGGTCTGAAGTTGTCAAAGACTTTGGCAAAATCACCAGCTAAAGCTTGAGATAAACTGACAAGAACTTCCAATGCAACATCTTGTAAAGTTGCTTCGGTTTCAGAAGCGTCTAATTCTTCATCTCTTGGAACGTCCTCCTCGATATCAATGGTTTGACAAGTATGGGTACCCTTCAAGACACTAAGAACTTGCATGCACAAAGCTTCTAGCATAGAAGAGTCGCCGTTGTCCATGATGATGATTGCGCCAAATTGCTTAATCATATTGGCAAAATCTTCCATAACGGTAATGACCATTGAGGTTTCGAATTCATCGCTTAAGTTACCCATGGAAGTTTCCCTGGCAGCTTGAATAACCGCCAAAACATCAGCATTAACGTAGGAAGAGGCTGGGATACCCTTAGGATAGCTTTCTGGTTCTACTTTGGAAGCCAACAGGACAGACTTAACAACATTCCAGATGGTGTTTAGAGCGGTTTCTCTTAAACCGTACGACTCATCGACTTGTTCATTCAAAACCTTTAAGGATTGTTCGACGTATGGCAAGAAATGCTCCTTCGTACCCAATGCTAATTCGGATAGAGCTGCAGAAGCAACTTCCTTTTCATAGGAAATACCAGTGTTAACGGTGAATTTGTTCTGTAGTTCTTCTTCATTGGCAGAATCAGCAAATGCGGCTAAATCCTCTGCATCACCATCGAAGTTGAATTGGTATTCATCTAATTCTAGTGTCTTGAAGATTTCTGGTAGGATAGTTTTCAAGAAAGGAGCAAAATTTTCGCCGTAAACTTTAGCCAAGTTTGCAATGAATGCATAACCAGATTCTCTTAATCTAGCAGAATCAGTTTTGATGGCCTCATAGGCGGAGTTAACCAAAGGTTCGGCAAATTCGGCAAATGCGTCTGATCTGACGGCTCTGGCCATAGTAGAAATATTTTCAAAAGTGTTGGCCCTTAGTTCTATATCATCTTCGCTCATACCTTCAATTTGAGAACAGTTTTGGATGAATTTTTCCAAATAGTGAACACTAGTCTTGAAATATGGAATGAACGCGGAACCTGCTGCAAAAGCAGCGGAACCAATTGCAGAAACAACAGCACATCTCAACTTGGATGATTCATTACTTTCCAACATATAGAATAGTTTGTTCATTAATGGATCCAAGTACTTAGCGATAGCATCATAAGCAATGAACTCAAGCAGACCATCTAAAGCAACAGTTGCATAGTTGTAAATGACAATGTTTTTCGCAGAATCAATGATATCGATGATCAATGGCAAGTATTCTTCATGAAATTTGGCAACTTCGTCTTGTAAGTCAGTGGTTAATTGGTGAATACACTTCAGAGCAGCTAATTTAACAATCGGTTCAGTATCCTTCAAACCGTTTATGGTGGCAGGGATAATTTTGTCGAATTGAGACAAAATGTAGTCTGGAGAACCAGTAACAGCAACGGAAATAGCTAAAAGAATAGCTCTTCTCTCAAAAACGTTTGCGGATTGCAACATAGCTGGAATGTGTTCAACAATAACGGAAGCAACCTGGGATGGTGGCAGTTCAGAGGAAGCGAAAGCTAACAGTCTAATAGCAGAAGAAGAGGGTGTATTTTCCTCATTTTCGCCTGTTTCGTCTTCGTTGTTTAATTCATCGTCAACATCGATCTCTTCACAAGCCACCTTCAAAGCTGCAACAGTAATTTCTGGGCCCAATTTGCTTTGAGAAACCTTCGATTTTCTGTAGGACAATGAAGATATGATGAATTGAAGAGCAAAAACTCGAACATCTTCGTCAATCTCACTGTTAACAGCAATTTGTAAAGACAGCTTAATCAAATCCACAATAAAGTTTCCTGTTAATTGGGAGTCCAATAGCAGGAAATCGTTTAAACAGTTAAAGATTAATTTAGCGTTCATGGTGTCGTCGGCCTTGATAACTGCGTCTAAAACGTTAACCACAGATGGAATTGAGGCGGCGAATTTTTGAGCTTGAACAGGGTTGATGGTTTCTTGTTCTTCAATCAAAGCAGAAACGTGGTTCAAAGCCTGGGCAGATAATGATCTGATCTCCAAAGAAGATGGATCATTAATTGTCTGAGAGAACAAAGCCAAAAAGTCATCGATGTGGCCAGATAGAGAAGAGGTGAAATCTTCCAACAGAGAAAACAAAATAAAAATGGCAGTTTGTCTTGTTTGAACGTCTTCACCAGAAGCAGTTTGGATTAGGTTAGGGACTAAATCTGGCCATTTGTTACCATCTAGCTCTTCAGTACCAATAGAAGCAATTACTCGAGCGTTGGAATGACGAACATTTTCTTTTGGCTCACTAAATGCTGTTTGTAAAAGAGATGTTTTGATGGAGGCTCTAGTGGATTCATCAATGGCGTTCCAGTGCTTGGAAACCAACTTTCTAGCTTCAACACCAGCTAGTTGTTTCAACGAATCATCGGAGCCGTTCTGCAAAATATGAATCAAAGCTGGCAAAGTTGTAGGCTGGGTATAAAATTGAGTTTGCAAAGTTTTTGTAGCCTCCTTCAAGCCTACACCAGAAGTGATAGCGTGCAAAGTTTGCTC
This sequence comes from Saccharomyces cerevisiae S288C, assembly GCF_000146045.2. Lineage (NCBI taxonomy): Eukaryota > Fungi > Ascomycota > Saccharomycetes > Saccharomycetales > Saccharomycetaceae > Saccharomyces > Saccharomyces cerevisiae. The sequence continues at coordinate 382,077 of NC_001137.3, forward strand.
AAGTTGACTTAGAAATTGTTGATCCATTATACTACTTGATACTAAAAAAGTGTTTTTCGTCCCTCAGTTTTTATGCTGCTAAGGCAGGATTTTGGTAATATACAGAAACGAGAAGAAGGATCCTTGCGGGGTCTTGCCTATTCTTTTTTGTTGACTAATAAAATCAATACCAAACCTGACAACAAATAAAATGAAGGATCTATGGATAAGTGGATGTTTCTATTTTTTTTTTTTTTTTTTTTTTTTTCGACCTCATCTCATCGCGCTTTCCATTCATCATATTGTACGAAAACAAAGCACAATCGTAATAAAAGACATCCTGATAATTAGCAAAGGGCTAACCATAATAGTCTAAGTTTAGTAGTTCAAATGTTTGTTGACATGCACTTGAAGCAACTCAAGCGCAATGAGAAAAGTGACTATACAAATATGTAAAAAATTGCTACCAAAAAAAAAAAAAAAAAATTTAAAAACTCTGATAATATAGTAAAAATTATTGGTACATTGTGAATTAAAATTTATGCGTTTGCCCTCAAATCCTTTTCTATATCGTCCAATTTTGAGTCAATGTTCTCAATTGTGATACCAATCAAGTTTCTGTATTTATCTAACTTCACCGATGAATTAATTTTGCTTTTAGCTTCGCTTATTTTCAATGTTGTCATCCTTCTTTTAAACTGTAGAATAGTTAGTTCCGTTGCTAGTCTCAACGTCTCATTTACATCATATGATTCTTGTACAGTATTAGAAAATTTGGCGTCCGCTTTGGTGTTTTTAGGAGAAGAAGTTTCCGACGTTGACTTTGGAATTGGCTCTTCATCTTCCTGTTTTTCTGGATGTGAACTTGAGTTAGTATTCATATCAACCTTTGATTCCTCATCCTGGACAATTGTAGCCAGTTTTAAAGCTTGAGATTTTTCCAAGCTTTGAATAAAATTTTGCTTTTCAGAATTCAACTTTGACGATGTTTCTTTAATCCTTGATTGTAAATCTGATATCGAATTTATGGGAGTTTTGTTTGATACGGAATCGAAAGCATCCTCTATTTGATGTGCTATTGTAATCAATCTCTTCTTATTGTTAGAAATAGAGGATTCGGTTTCTACTACTTCGTTGTCCAGATTTTTAATTTCTTCACCCATTATTCTTTGTAGAGAAGAAACTTTTGTATTTAATTTGTTGATCTGCTGCGAAAGCGGTTTTGAGTACTTTCCTAGTGGAGACATCTGTATCGGCAGAAGGGAAGAAGGCGATTCCAATGATGGCATGGCAGTTTTCACACTATTCAAGGGATCCTTTTTCTTTTCAACTTGATTCTCATTATCCTTTGCCTTTTCTTTTTCATCTGATATTGACTGTGATCTTCTTCTGTATAAAATGGGAGAGTTTTCAAGAATTTTGGACGGCGTAGACTTTATATCTTTAATGACAGACGACGTCACGAAAGAATTAATATTCGACAAGTCTTCCATAATAGTGTTCATATTTGTAGAATTTGGCTGGTTGGAATGCAGGTATTGACTTTCGTTGACTTCAGAATCTGTTTTAGCTATATTGACATCTGCAGTAGAATCTTCTTTATCAGGATGTTGAGTTTTTATAATTTTTGGAATTTTGACATTGTTTTGTGGTTGCTGTTGCTGTTGCTGTTGTTGGTAATAATTCTTTTGAGGAAGGTTTCGAGCTAACTTTCGATCTGCCTTGGTGTTGTTGTTTCTGCTGTTTGACCCGCCAGCCGGAGTATTAAACTTATTCATTATTGACGCAGGCGATTCGTTATCTAGATTCAATATATCTGTTGACGCACCAAGATATACCAGTCTGTTGTAAACCTCGAAGTTCAAGTTTAAAGCAGATAAATGCAGTGGAGTGTTCCCTATATTATCTTGGTAGTTCAAACATATCTTCAACAAATTGTAGTCCTGCTGACCCAAGCTCAATATTATCGAATCCATATAAGATTTTATTATCATTGGATTTTTGGACTTATTAACGCTCAATTCAATTAAATAATGAAATGGCAATCTTCCATTTACGTCGGGAGTTATAAGACATATTTTTAAGATGGATATTATTTCATCGAAAGCATTCTCCTTGTAGCAATTGTTGTAGAAAATTGATTTTGTGATGCAATTAAAACCGAGCTTATTACACTGTAATGCATTAGCATTTAAGGTAATTAGCATTTTTATCAAAGGAATATTCGCCATAGCTGTAGCCCAATGGAGTGGAGTGTGACCTTGATCATCAATTTCAAAATTTATGTTAAAATTTTTGGGCGCCGGATATAAAGTAGCCAACAACGCTTGATCTACATCAGAAGACCTTTCCGATGATAGTATTGTTAATATCGTCTGCTTGTATTCTTGATCTGTCATTTTGTTTTCCAACTTGTTTTGAGATGAAGTATTTCCTGCGCTGAACGGTGTCATAGATCGTGAAGACATATTCATACTGTTATCATTTTCATTTGATGAAAATACTTCAATGGAGGAGCCATTGGATGCTACAGTGTTGTTGTTATTGTTGCTGCCGTTACTGTCACAGTACTCATTATGGTGATCATTTGGATTTTGAAAGGATTGCCATAATAAGGGTTGCTTCATTAATTTGAAATGCCTTTGTATTTTTTCTTGCTGGTTGTAAAATTGTTGTTCATTAGATTGATTCAGCTTTTTCCTCCTTTTTTTACTATTGCCATTTGTAATGGAGTCCATCATGGAATGATTGAAGTTATTCGTCAAATATTCATGATGATGTTGTTGTTGTTGTTGGCTTTGCATAGGTCCGTCTGGAACTATGATCAAGTTATTATTATTGCCATTATTATTGTTATTACTGCTGTTAATGACATTGTCGATGTTATGGCTGTAACTATTACTGTCATTATTATTAGGGTTATTCAGAGCAACGTTCTTGTTTTGTAAATTTGTCGGAATTGGAAAAAATTGAAGAGGTTTCTGAGTTGCCGAATAATTATTATTGAAAGAGTTTTCATGAATGGATTTTTGTTGTTGAATAATAGTAGATTGATTGCTGTTGTTACTAATATTATTTATTAAATTGTGTCTTGTGTCATTGTTGAAATTCATCGTGGTGTGGTTATCATTATTGTTCATTATATTCATTGATGAATTTACTTGGAACTGTTGAGGAGTTTGGAAAACAAGGTTTTGTAAAGGACTTGGATTCGGCTGGTTGATCGATGCATTTTTCTTGCCTTTCTTATTCGCAGCTGTAGTTGTAGCCGATGTTGATGAACTACTGTTCTTTTTTCTTGGTGTTTTATTGTAGCTCGATGGAGAAGTTATCTTCGTTCCCGGCGAAGTCTTCCTCAATATACTATTTTTGCTTCTCTTTGGTGGAGGGTTATTTGGATCGAATTGAAAAGTTAAGATGGAGTTGACCACAGGGTCAATTATTTCGTACTTATTGACTAAAAACTTCGCTGAATCCAGTGGGATCCAAGTACCTTGAAACCTACCATACCCACCTTGAACTTTTTCATGTTGCATATCATTTGATTCCTTTTCCAGTATTTTAGTTCTTTTCGTCTTCGAAAATTGAGCTATTTTGAAAACCTGGGTAATATTAATCCAATCATCTTTAGTTCTTCTCATCACTATTTTAGTTTCAAACCCACGTATATAGCATTCGTATACATCGGTTTCTGAATACGTAGCTATTTCAATCACTGGATGGTTTGAATGAGGCGCCAAAAGAACTGATTTTGATATTGGCGTGATGTTCTGGTGATTGGTATTATCTTTTTGGTTTGATATCAAAACATCAAATGGCATGATTTCTCGAATAAATCAACCTTTTAGAACTACGCAAGAGGGACAGAAGGGAAATGAGAAAGAAAGAAGAGTTAATTTTCGGCAAAGAGCAATTATTGTTGACAATATATCAAATAACGTGAAATAATGTACCTTTTTTTCAAAGGGTAAGTGGAGGAAGAATCGTTTGAAAAAGCGACGACCAATGCTAGATGTGATTCTGCTGTAACAACAATTAATAGTAAAAATAACACAATACACTAAAGAGTTTCTTTTTTTATTATCTCGAAAAAAAAAAAAGCTTCCAGTTGAATTTAGCAGCAAATATTAGTCAATTAGTTGATATGCTAAACCAATGCTAAAGGATGGCAATAACTATAATATCTTTTGTGCGTTTTTCACGTTGACGTGCTTCTTAGTCCTTGTTCCTCTTTTTTTTTTGTTAGGTTAACCATTTATTTCCTAAACGGGAAATAAGCAGGCGGGGAGCTGAATATAATTAACTTTCGCGTCATGGTTAGTGACGCGTCACTTCAAACGCGGGTAACAAAATCAAGTTGTTTTTAGCCGCCGAAGGTAATTGTATCCATAATGAAGGCTAGATTAAACCAATAATTTGTAGTGACAAAATTTATAGTCAGTAGCAGGTTCTCTTTAAATTGAGAGATTTCGACAGCCTTTTACTAGATGTCTAGTTTAGTAAAACTAATTTTCGTATGCTGCTAAACGACCTAAGATCCGCAGTCACCTATCGTTTAAAGTACGCAGTCACAATGCGGTTGAAATGTAATGTACTTATATTACCTCCTTCTTAAGTAACATTTCATTTTTTCCGCCACCGTACACAGAGTAATTGCTTCGTTCGTTATCTACTTGTACTGAAGTCCCTCTAAACCTACTGCCTTTTATTTTTAGGCTCTAAAATAACCATGGACAACGTGAATTGGGTAGCATCTTTTTTTTAATAGATAGTTTATTATGTATAACAATAATTTAAAGATATTCATAGTGATAAGTAATTTTAAATGAGTTTAAAGTACTACTTTTCCTTTACCGCCAGTTTCCTGTACTATGAAAAAGGCAAATTCCGCATTGTAGCCGCCCACACGCATTTTGATCATCAATTACGAAATTTGCCGCACACGTGTCACGTGATAAGCACTCTTACTATCATGTTTTACGGAGTAGCAATGATGTTCAATTATTGCAGCTTTCTTTCGTGAAATCGTAGTATCATAGACCTTCCTAATGATGGAAGCGGTAAAGAAGGAAATCGTAAAAGTAAATTAACGAAGTAGTATTAGTAAAACAGAGTTGAAAAACTGATAAATCTTCAACTCGAACTGAAAAGAAACACAATAGAATATTTTTTCTCAATGCTACCTTTATATCTTTTAACAAATGCGAAGGGACAACAAATGCAAATAGAATTGAAAAACGGTGAAATTATACAAGGGATATTGACCAACGTAGATAACTGGATGAACCTTACTTTATCTAATGTAACCGAATATAGTGAAGAAAGCGCAATTAATTCAGAAGACAATGCTGAGAGCAGTAAAGCCGTAAAATTGAACGAAATTTATATTAGAGGGACTTTTATCAAGTTTATCAAATTGCAAGATAATATAATTGACAAGGTCAAGCAGCAAATTAACTCCAACAATAACTCTAATAGTAACGGCCCTGGGCATAAAAGATACTACAACAATAGGGATTCAAACAACAATAGAGGTAACTACAACAGAAGAAATAATAATAACGGCAACAGCAACCGCCGTCCATACTCTCAAAACCGTCAATACAACAACAGCAACAGCAGTAACATTAACAACAGTATCAACAGTATCAATAGCAACAACCAAAATATGAACAATGGTTTAGGTGGGTCCGTCCAACATCATTTTAACAGCTCTTCTCCACAAAAGGTCGAATTTTAAACAAATTTTGTATTATAATAATTATGTACATATATAAATATATTGGTACATATGTACTGTGTGTGTATGTGAATGTTGATTACCGTTTTCTTTAAAAAAAGCTTTTCTTCTTTTTATTACCGAGCTTTCCTTTAGTTTACAGGTTGACTTTCTGGTGGTATATTTTATTTATAAACCATGAAGCCGTTAAGTAACTTAATGCGCCAAGCCCTAAACTGCACATTACGTTGAAGATTAAACTATAACAAATGGAAATTAAGATAGATGAAAACCCATGGATGTTTAGCACTGCGAAAATGTAATATAGCGAATACAATTCCATATATACACCACCGCTAAATCCCATTTCAAAGCACTTCCATCTCCAATTGTTGCGAACCACCTTATCTTCGAAGCAAAATCTCATTAATAAATAACTTCCAATAATTGATATCTCCATAGTTAACACGCATAATAGTATGATACTCAAAAAAAGGAATCCGTAAAAATAATAAAATGTAGTTTTCTCCAACCAGAGAGATTTGTAAACGTATTGCATTTCCACGTAAATTACTAACAAGGGGAAAATACCACATAAATAAATGCCGCAGTAAACCAACGGGTTGAACTTGGCTCGTGATTTAGGTACAAATAATCCATTGCCATCGCTATTGCTTTCATCTTTAGTAATTCCACTCAACCAATATTGAGGCAAAGGTATATTATTAGCTACAATACCACCAAACAAGCTGAGTGGTATACAGACGATGAAATAAATGCTCATGAAAAACACAATAGTCTTGAATGGTAATGCACTTGTAGAATCATGTGCCCAAACAATACTATTTAATAAAAATGTGCTCACCATTACAATGCCAGGTAAGCTGGACCCACAAAGTATCGTAAAAATGGGACTAAACTTCTTGTAGTCTTTGAGGTATCTGTTATCGTCAAGGTAATTGGCCTTGGTTCTTTTCGTTTTCGTTACCATACTGAGTCTTGTCCCTACGAATGATGCCATGAATGCTCCAAGTACGAAAAATAAAATGGCCATAGTTAGCACACTGTTTCTTACATTATGCAATTTGTTCATTGAACATGATATCGTTAAGGATCCAATTATGGTAAATAAAAATTGCACCCCAAATGAGACCAGAAGGATTAAAACTTTTAAACCAAATAAATTTGGTCTACCATTTTGTATCCAGTCTTTCGCCACCGTGTAAACGGAGTATTTACCATACTTGTCATCGTCCAGGTCATCCTCTGTTTCAATTCCTTCTATATTTATCATGTATTTGGGGGACTTTGAATTACTTTTATCCGTGTACATGACTCGTACGTAAATAATAAGCGTGATAAATGAGATGGACAATACAATTCCCACTGAATTGGCTAAGCTCATCCAATGAAACTGAATGCTCTGTTCGTCAGATAACTCACCTGCGTTCAAGAAATAATCCCATCTATGATTCCAGTCTACTTCAAATTCTTCCCTCCAATATACGGAGTAAGTAAATGGCAAATATGTCAACTCATTTTCATCCTCAGGAATGACTATTTCGTATTGTTCGTAGTTCTTCGATGCCCCAGGACAATGATAATCTGACACAGATCTTGGATATACTTCAAAGCCGACTATGGTATTTTTATCATTATCACTGGCATGAAAACGTATTACCAGCATTACGTGATTATGCAGATAGGTTTTATCTGTATCAGGATCTATGAAACCTAAAGGAAACCCAGATGCATAATATTTTTTATGATCAGTGGTGGAAATAAAGGTAGTGGCAGCCGGCAATTCATCATCAATTAGCCATTGTACGACGTATCCCTCCCTGACTAACTTGTCTAAGGTCTGCATGCCCTCTTTGGTAGTTTTCCGGGCACACAACGTTTCACATGGATTGTCTTCGCCAAATTTGAGTTTATAGTCGCTTTCCCATTTCCTATCCCCTCTTATTATTTCGTTTAGAGATAAATGAAGCGGTTTTTTATGCATAGTAGGAGGACAAGTGAAGGGCAAGTCATAATATGCGTATGGCAATTGCGTTAAGTCAGATTCTACCTTATTCACAATCAATTCCAAGGGATCACCCTTTCTATAGAAATTGGGTGTTATCCACCCGTCATAAAGATTCTTTTGGCTGGAGGAGATGACTGGTTCCTGCCCATGCCCTCGCGTTCGTGATGAGTAGAACTGGTTTCTGAGGATGAGCATCACGACTACTATCGCCATGAGTGTTATGACCGACCTCTTTGGTCTTACTCTCATTTTTTCTCGTTTCGGTTCACGTCTTTATATTAGTGCTTCAGTACCTGATGCAAGAAATTCAAACGGAGAGGAAGCAGTCTAGTGAAGAAAAAGCGTAGATATACTACTATGCAATTTTGAAAAATAATACGTTGCTTTGTTCATCGAAGCAAACGAACGAGGTGCTTTGGAATGTAGATCTTAGAGTGGAAAAAAGTAAAACAAAAAAAAAAAAAATTGAAATATATTTTCCATTTTCGCGAATGCGATTTCGACAAATTAGAGACCTCTTAGAAGGGTCCTAAAATTTTAATAGCCTTGAAACAGAAGTCACTAAACAGATTAACGGCATCTTTTGTTTAGCTTTCTTGTAAATTATATATGGTTACAAACCCCAATCCCTAACCTCACGCAAGTAAAACTATATAGAATAACATTTAAAGGATCATCGGCATCCTTTCATTTTCAAATAACTCCATTCTTTTTTGCCCATGAGAACAATAGCTTAATGAGTTTATGCATCAAATTTGAGGCGCATCTTTTTCAATAGCTTTAAAATTATATTTTGTCGGTTTTATGTTTTGAATTATCCCCGAAGTAATCCTCTTCCGTTGAGAATTTACCCTTTTTCTCTGTTCCACGCATACTACTATTGCGAGCCACTCCAGGCGATAACAATCCGGAAGCTAGTAAGAACGGACTGGAAAATCCATTTGAGCCAATGGTTGTATTGTTAGCAGAGGACAAATTCGGAGTAGATATAGTATTATCCTCGTCGGAAGTTCGTTGGGTTGACGCTGATATTGTGCGATCAGCTTGCCCTTGATTATTGTCATGTTGCTGCTGTTGAAGCTGCTGTTGATCCCATAAAAACTGGTCCTCATCTTCCTCGTTCTCTAGCATTTGCTGTTCCCTTAGCTTGGTCTCTTCTCTCGCTTCTGCTAACATCTCTTGCGCTTTGCTCAAGGAAACCGTAGGTGTTGTATAGGAACTGATAATTGGCACTGATGTGTCGATATCAATGGTGGTTTTAATTAGTGCAGCCATCCAACCTCTCATCTCTTCTTTATTATCTACTGCAAAATAGTGCGTGCGAGGTTGTGTAAATGTCAAACCTTTCTTTGATCCTGGTTGCGGAGGTAATAGTTTGAAACAATACCGTCCTTTACCTGTACTGGCTGCATATAATGAAACTAGTTTATCATCTTCCTTAGCAGGCACAACGCGATGAGCAGTAATGTCGATAAGACCTCTTTCTCTCGTGTCCGTAGTGGAGCTGAAGTATGACAATCTAGTACCATGCAATGTGAAAAATCTCGTCTTCCAAGTACTCATGGCACCGCTGCCTTTCTTGCTCATCCAACCAGAAAAGTCAGCATCCTTCATTGCCTCTTTAACACTAATACTCCTTAAACCTTCTATAAATGCAGAAGTTTGCTTTTTCTTGGCTACAGGTCTAGCGGTCATTTGACGCAAGCTTTTGCCCTTGAGCGTTTCACCTTTAATAGCCTCACTCGCAGACCTCTTATTTTTATCATCTTTCACAGTTTCGGTAAAGATTTCAGCTTCCTTTGCGCTAACTGATCTTCTTTTAGATCTACTCTTTTTGGAAGACTTTTTATCAACTATCGGTGAGCTGTTTTTTTCTGACGGCATTGAGGTTATGGGATTCTCTTCAGGACTTGAAGAGCGAGCAGCATTATCAGTAAATTGTTGCCTAAAGGGACTTAGCATGAAGGAACTTTTTTTGAATGAACTAGTTCGCGATGCACTGCTGCTTCTCTTTAAAGACGAGTTCCTCCTGGAATCGCTTTTTGATTTAGAAGATAATGAAGACGAGTGTCTCGTTGGTTTTTTCTTCCCCTCCTTCTCATGTGCCAATTTGTCATTACTTATGGATGCAATGGTAGATCCATCAGCGTATATACTGGACGTGGGTCTTTCGAATGTGTTCATTGTTTCTTGAAACTGCTCTTCCTCATGGCTGGAACAAGAGGATTTTCTATCCGAAGAAGATTCAGGAGCGTATCCATAATAAGGGACAGAATTCCTCTTCGAAGACGATGTTAGCTTGCCTTCACTATCTTCATTTCTAACAGAATTACGGGTGGGGGATGGAATAGGTGACAACGCCTTCCCACCGCCTTGGTTGTTCTTTGGGAGTGCGGAACGGGAATTGAAATTAGAATCTGATGAAGAATATTGATCGATATAAGAAGTTCTTTTAGGCCCTGAGAAAGATAAAGTAGGTGATTGCCATGAATAAAGTTGAGCAGGAGAAGGTGACGTCCTTGTGTTATTCAATAGGGGCGATTTTGGAGGTTGTGCTGGACTAGGGTAAGATGGGGGTTTGGGGGCTCTCCTCGGAGAAACAAACAAATTTTCATTACCTGCCATTTCCTCTACCACCTGAGGAATTTGAACATCTGGAGCTATATTAGCATTAGCCTCTTGTGAATCAAAAACTAAAGATTTAGGCCGGTGCTTGGAAGCTGAGGAGTTCCTAGTATTTCTGGGAGTGGGGATAAAATTCTGTTGTGACGGAAGGTCCTCTAACGACTGTGAAGTCTTTCTAACATGGCCTCTGTAGGAAGCTCTCTGGTCAACGTTTGCGGGAGGCATCAATTGGTTATAAATGTTAGCGTTATTGGTCTTACTAGCTCTATTCAGGGAGCGGCCATTAGTTCTAATAGCCTCTTTGATTTTTTCTATTTCTTTGAAAATCTCAAATCTTGTCCCAAAAGAATTTATGTCCAACTCTTTTAAATGAACAAGCTCTAATTCTAACAAAATTTTACCCGATATTTTGTGCTTCTGGAATCTAGAGGCAGATTGGACATCGTATCCTTCCATAATAAAATAAGCTGTTATTTCTTCGGGTGACCAAAACTCTGCTTCTACAGGGTTCAATTTAGTAGTATCAATTCCATTAATTAAAGTAGCTTGATTTTCCAAATCTCCGTTCAGGAACCCAGTAGAACTACTCGTTGTTGGCTTACTGTTAGATTCGACTACATCCAGTCCATCAGTGGCTGATAGAATTGTTTCATGCGTAATGCTATGTTCCTCGTCTCTGCCCGAATTGATGAAACGATCTGGTGGACCTATAGAGTCGTCTTTAAACTCCAGTAGTGCATTGTCTATGTCACTCATTGTATTCTTTAAAGACAAGTTTCTTTCGATCTTTCCATTGGCAGTTCTCGAAATAGAGGCGGCGGTTTCAATTGGTTGCGGGGTTGGCAGTTCACTGTTTGAATCGTTTTCACTGATAAAAGTGCTGGAAAGAAGAGGATCTTCATTGGTTAATGGACTATATATCCTTTTGGTAGACTTGGCTCTCATCAATGTCGGAGCCTTCTCCACTGTTATCTTTTGAGTAAAGACCACCGGATATAAACCTTCCTCATTGGTTCTCAGATTTCGACCAAAATACCAGCCATCCTTGTATTCTTCGTCATCAGTTATTACTTTGATCTTGTCACCGGGCTTCATATCTAGTTCATCTTCCATTCGCTTAAAATACTCATTAATGGCAATATACATTGGGAAATTGCCACCGTCACGCCCGGTTGCACTTCCTTTGCTGTCAAAATCCGGTGACAAAGTGTCCGATACGTCTTTATCTCTGCTGACAGTTGTGTTGAGCTGCGAGAGTGTGGGTACTTCCCTGTCATTACTCATCTTTATATGTTCAAATTTTTTGCGGAGAAGTTGGTATGATTCAATAAATATGTGGCTAAAAATGAAAAGTTAAAACTGAAAAAGCAGTTACAGTCTTTTTGACCACTCTAAAAAAAAGTGTAAGCAGAAGGGAATTACGCAAATAGTGTTAAAAGCAACTTTAATATCTGTTGTCTTTAAAAACTGCTAAGTTTTATCGTGGGGCTAACTATCGCTTAAAAGGAAAGAGTAAATATGGCTAGTCTAACACTAAATATTAAAACCAGCTTTTTTCAACGCTTCTAAATAGGGAGACCTTACTTTCTTGACGAATTTGTCCTCATCAATCTGAGCATTTTGAATAGCGGCTGTGATAAGTTTTGTTTTTTTTTAAAAAAAAAAAAGAAGGTCTCCTTCTTCGTTCATACCGCATCGATCTAGAACGATGGGAAAAAAAGGCACCACGTGACTAGAGAATCACCTTTTTAGCGAAATATTTGTTTACTACCCTATGCATCTTGCGATGAGAAGCTACATGGAAAAGGGACCTATAATTTAGTTATCTTACAAAGTTTATTTATGGAATTGTTTCTCCTGTGTTTAAAAATATAGGGATGAAAACTCATCGGCTATACTGTCATAGACCCGTGTGGAGGAGGCAGCGCAACCAAGTACAGCAGACTGGTCACAACTAAACCGAGCTAGTGGACTTGGAAAGAGGGTAGCTTGCTGACATGCACACCTCTCCCCGGGTTTTGGATGGACACCATGTTTTATGCCGTGGAGCGGGCACCTGGTACCTCTCAAATCTCTGATTCCTGCAAAATTTCCGAAACGTAGAGTCACGGGTCCTGACAAGCAACCATGCTCCAGAGTGATTGGTTTCCTTGATTTTTTTTGCTTTTTCAAAAATTTCTTAACGTGGGTTTTCTTCTTCCTACTTGGACTCATCCCCTGAAGGTAATTCTGCTGCTTATTTGGGTCACACGCGCCCTGTAGCAACAATTCAATCATCCTGTCATTAAGTATATCTTGAATATCATTACATCTTCTTTTCAATAATATTTCTGCTGTAAATGATGACTTTACATTTTGTGAACAGTTATTGGTATACAGAGGATAAATCCAATGTAAATTGGAGGAAGAGTACGATTGCCATATATTAGAAACAGCCATATACAAGTTTGAACAAAATACAACTCAAAGTAAAATGGTAGCTGCACGACAAAAAGTAATTCCTTGAATTTTATTTATGTTGTACCTGGTAACCTTAATTTTTTTTTTTCTTTTCTTTGTAATACCTTAGCTCTGGTTATATGCTTGGTCCCCTTAATTGTTTATGTACCCACTACACATTAATATTGAGGGGAGGATTAAATACATACTCTGCCTTGATTAGTGCCTCTTTTTCTTTTGTCCTTTTTCCTTCATTTATAGCCATTTTTGTGTAGATGGTCCAAATTCCTCGGAGTGCTTTGTTTAATCAGAAAAAGTATCAATGAGCAGGAAGCAAAAAAAAAAAAGGTAAAAATTTACGATTGTGCTGGGGTTAAAGAACTCTCATCTCCTGATGAAAACCCGGCTACTCCATAGAATCTTCTTTTGAGTATGCCTGTAAAACGTACTTTAATAAAGAGAACACTCGGTTATTGACAGCTAGCTTTTTACCTTCTTCTTGACTTGCTTTTTCCTTAGAATAATTAACCTCACATCCTTTAAGTACACTTTACTTCTACAAAGAGCGCAATGGCCGAACTGTCTACATGTTCTTGAGCTATTAACCATTTGAAATAAGCATGGACAACAAAAGACGTGCCCACATAACGTCATGAGGGCTGTCTCTGGAGGTTCAAAACAAATCGGGCAGCGATAGTCCTTGGCTGCACCATACTCTTTGGGTGCTTCTTTGGTTTCCTCCTGAAAGTCGTCATCTGATATTTGCAACACTTGTTGCTCTTCAGCGTCTAAGTCTATGGCATCTGCAGTTAAATCAACAGTTTGTTCCTTACTATTTGTTCCAGGTTTCGTTGTCGGCGGTGCTGCGTCAAGCATCGGGGAAGCACTCGGAGTGTTTGCTGTTTGTGAAAGAACGTCCATTGTGTGCAATTCTTCAACATTATTCGTTAATGTGATATTGTTACCAGAACTTGCTTCTGGCTCTTCGGTATGCATTGTTTCCCTGTCATGATTCCCAGAATCGTTGTTACTGGTGTTATGGTCGCTACCTGGATCTTCTTCAAGTGCTCTAAAGAGAGATAAATCATCATCACCATCTTCCTCAGAAGTATTCTCAAGAGCTCGCTCTCCAATGATTTCGACTACGGCCTCTGGGCTGTCATGGCGGTTATCTGTGACGATATTTTGTGTTCTCGATACTTCATTTTCTTCCTCCTCATCGTTCTGCCTGACCGACTCTAGTCTTACCCTTTTGATTCGTAGATTTTCACCTTCTGGATTTTGGTTATCAGGTCTTCTTGCCATACAAGGTGTAATTAATTTACTCGTTTGTTACTTGGCCGCCCCTTTATATTGACTCAGTAGGGGAAAAAGTACTGTTGATCGAAGAAAGAAAGTTGTTCCTACTAATCTTCCGCATGCTCTAATATCTGACATATTATCCCTTCTCTTCTGTAATTTCCTAAAATACAAATAGATGTAGAAAACAGTTCTTTCTTTCCCTGTTGTATACATCCGTACACTTTTGTGAACCCAAACATTTTTTGTTTAATTTGAAAGATTTTTTTCTATTAGGAGCCGTCTCCTTCAATTCTCGGCAAAGCGAGGGTTCCTCTCATGCTTACTGTTCTCTTCCCCACCGGCAGCTGCTGGGAACCCTCCAACATGCTGTGCACGGGGGAGGGACAGTAGCTAACTACCTTTCACTTGGGCGGGAAACTGAAACTAATACGGTGCTGTCCCGGCTTGCGCCTCTGAGACTTACTGGAAGGAAGCCCACGGTTTCTTTTCAGTTGGATGGAGAGTTATAATCAAGAAGTATATAGATTTTGAATATTGATTAAGCGAGTAATATTGCTATTTCGAAATAATCGAGAAATCACGATAATAATACAGCAAAAATGTCAGGTAACGGTGCTCAAGGTACAAAATTCAGAATTTCTGTATGTTAAAACCGAAACAAGTGGAAATACCCATTTAAATCACACAAGATGTCGTCAATCAACAAATAAAAAAGTATATTCCCGAGACTGAATGTTACAATTGAGACAAGCAATGTTCAAGAAATGTGGGAGTCTATCAATGAATATAGTGGATAGCCAAAATGGAAGATGCCAAATTTATCCTTAATGGCTTCTCCATGCCTACATCCAGATAGCGAAATCTACTTCTGGGCCTTAAAGCGTTAAATGGATGCCTTTCCAACTGATTACTGAGAAGGTTACTTTTGTTAAGACTATTGGAAGTTCTATGCGGAATATACAAACTCCAAAAATGTCCAATTGTTGTAAGATCATTTATGTCCAAGAAATATATTTGTGTTGATGGTTCCATTCTTGCCAAGATAGGATTGATTTACTAACAGATTAATTGTGTGCTCATTTTTATGTGTCACTTACATTTTTTTTAAATAGTTAGGTTTACCAGTTGGTGCTATCATGAACTGTGCTGACAACAGTGGTGCCAGAAACTTGTACATCATTGCCGTCAAAGGTTCTGGTTCTAGATTGAACAGATTACCAGCCGCCTCTTTAGGTGACATGGTTATGGCCACTGTTAAAAAGGGTAAGCCAGAATTGAGAAAGAAGGTTATGCCAGCTATTGTTGTCCGTCAAGCTAAGTCTTGGAGAAGAAGAGACGGTGTCTTTTTGTACTTCGAGGACAATGCTGGTGTCATCGCTAATCCTAAGGGTGAAATGAAGGGTTCTGCCATTACTGGTCCAGTCGGTAAGGAATGTGCCGACTTATGGCCAAGAGTTGCTTCCAACTCTGGTGTTGTTGTTTAAATAAAATTTCCAAGAAAAATTCTTTTAAATCATTATGTAACCTTTTAAAATATTAATATAAACAATCCAAGTCAAGTCAATGACATGAGAGTGCATATATACATTGTTGGAGAATATTTCAGTGAAGCGGTTGCCTTTTTCTTTGTGAACATCCTAGAGTAAACATAATACATAAGAATGATTTTTCCTACAATTACAGAACTATATTCTTCAAAACATTACTGTAGAGGGTCATAAAGATAGGTTTCTTTATTTTTTTCCTTTGACTCGAGAATCCATGCTATAAGATTGTTAATCATTAACGATGCATTTCTTCTGGACCATCGATTAGTTGAACATAATTGCTTGGAATAATACCTGTTTCACCGTTTGCCCTTCTTGCCTTCCACCATCTGCCTTCAATGTCAGAGACTTGTAGGATTTCATTTTGTTCAAATGAGATTTCGTAAGCATCATCGTCATCAGCGTCGTATGGGTACAGTGCTTTTGCCTTGTAAATGAAATTATCATCACCGATATCGCTATACAGACCCAAAGTGTCTCCCATCGTAGTTTCCGTATTGCCATTTGAAAAATCAGTATCGAACGTATTACCTATATTAGTATTGGTTTGATTATTGCTATTATCATTGGTTTCCTTCGCGTTGCTTGCGCTATTGATACGTTGTTGTAGAGTGTTCAAGTGAAGATTAACGGCTTCTGAAGTATTTGGCTGAGTATTCTCAAAACCAGCCAATGCCGTAGAAGATACATAATTTGTGTGAGAAGGTTGCTGCTGTGGATATCCATCAAACTGTGTCGCGTAGCCTGAGTCTCGTATAGCATCATTATAGACATTATTTTGGTAAGGCGTTGTGTTCCTATTGCCTCTTCGACGAGCTCTATGAAGAGAATTCTCTAATGGCGAAGGCCTGATACCCTTAATGGAAAACGAATCAATCCATCTATTGGTTGGGGAAGCATTATCACCGCCGTAGTACAGAATCCAGATTAAATTTATGATGGAAAGTAAGATGACACCTGCTGAAGCAGCAGCTTTCTTGGGACCATCCGCATACACTAAATTCGTTGCACTGTTTGTATTATACACAAATGCCACTGCAATAGATGTGGTGATGAAGATTCTGTAATGATCGACTAAATCAAAACAATAGAACAGCATTAAAGAACAAATAATTAGAAATTGGTATACTATACCCCACCAAGTAAAACGTGGGAAGGATTCATTGGTGGATGCAGATGAGATGGAGCCCCCGATGGCGATGACCCACGATACAATTGCCAAAGAAATTGATGATATAGCGAAAGGATCGGCATAAAATTTTTTCATTTTAAAAGAATGGTCGGTAGCCATACGTGAAGGTTTACGAGGAGTTGGTCTTATCTTTGATGATATTGACATATTTTGAAAACGTGATTTTTGGTGTTTCTGAAAAGATGGCGTTGATCTATAATGTCCAATGTTGTTTTCAAATTATTGGGTTGGCTACTGTTAATAACACGCCCTTTCTTTTAGCGATTCTGTTGAGCAAAGAAAGCTGATATGATAGACAATGATACCTCACTGAAAACGAGGCTCAATGACTTTATTCGTGTTCCTGTGTTCTTTGCATATTTCAGCAATCGCTGAAATTTTTATAATACGTATGAAGCAAAAGCCCGACTCCGAAAGCTGTTGTGTGTAAATAGATTGAACGCGTTGGGAATGTAAAACGCGATTAAGAATTTCTGATTTAACGCAGGTGCTAGGTTATTAATAGTTTCTTACGCGGATATGTAGGTTCAAGGGTCTATGTACGTATGGAGGAATAGCAAAAAAAGAATGAGTATACTCTTGCTTATTTAGTTTAGCTTCAAAGCTGCGGTCAGGCAGGTGATCATGATTATTAGCCCCCAGATAAACAAGAGAAGACCTGTGTATTTGAAAATCTTTGTCGTCAATGGCACGGCTGTCTTGTGCTCAGTTCCTATAAGCTTGTAGCCAAAGAGCCCGGGCAGAATGAAAGAAATAGAAGTGGAGCCTGTGGCCCCAACAATGGCCAGTACACGGGCCAAGGAGGAAACCGAAATGGCGACAAGATATGATGCAACTAAAATGCTGCACGTTATAACAATAAAGCTCTTGCCTCTCAATGGAGTCTCCTTAGGCTGATAAATAGATTCTTCTTCAATTACCTCATTGAGGTCAAGGCTACTGTCGCGAATCAACGGAGAACTTTCGGTAGCAACAGTGGGTTCATCCGCCGATGTAGCACTTATACTTACATTTTCCTCGGCGAAGTGTTGCAAAATCTGATGGATTGAAGCTCTTGCAGGATGACACTGTAGTGGGAACGCCAGCATCACCAACAACACAATCGCTATTCTGCCGATGGTGCTCGAGACCGCTTGCGGGTACAGCATGATAATGTTTCCAATGATGTTGTCGCCGAATGTCAGGTATCCAGCACAGCCGATCGCAATATATAAGATGAGAGCCAAAGATATTGCTATCAGTGGAATCTTCATCACATGCTCGAACCGGCTTGACCTCTGCTCATTGATTATTGAAAACATATTGTGGTGACATGTGTAGGCAAAGACAAAAATTGGAAGAGTGTTTAGCACGTTCAAATCATGCGATTGTGGTGGCAGGAGGTAGGAGATCCGGCCTTTCAAGCGAAGAATCTCATCTGATGGTGCTACATAGTGCAACAACACCAAAACACACAAGTACGCTACAGAAGAGATGGCCACCATGGAAGCGTACCTCAACGAATTCAACTTCTTCAGAAAAGACAGCGGGGCCACGAAAAAAAGCATGATCAGTGAAATTTGCACGTTCCTGTTCAACAGCCAAGCATTTCTGGTCCACACAGACATTATTTGGGGCATCAGATCCCCAACTACAATCATATAAGAGACGCCCACACCAAAACACTTGATAGCGATCGCTAGGTCAAACACAATACCTAGATTTGGGTTAATCAACCGCGTCAGAGCACTGAACGAGGCCCTCCCCTGTGGTACGTATTTAGCTACACGAGCTTGTATGAACAAGCTTTGCATAGCGCACGCCCCACACAGCACTATCATTATCACTCCAGGAATTAATCCAAACGGCTTGAATGCGTACGGCATGGCCAGGATACCAGCACCGCACGCCGTGTGTAAAAGTGTCAGCACACCTGATCTAATACTAGCTACCATATGATGCACGATTCCTTTCTATGGTTATTGAGCTGTGAAACTAACCCGTCGTTCGACCATTGTTGTTCTATATACTTCTAGTTGCTGTATAGATAAGCTCTCCGATCCCCTAAACGTGCGTGGTGATCTTACTCTTTCGCCCTCGCTTTTTTTTTTTCGCTTGT
Source organism: Saccharomyces cerevisiae S288C (assembly GCF_000146045.2). NCBI lineage: Eukaryota > Fungi > Ascomycota > Saccharomycetes > Saccharomycetales > Saccharomycetaceae > Saccharomyces > Saccharomyces cerevisiae. The sequence continues at coordinate 401,007 of NC_001137.3, forward strand.
TGTTTTCGCAAGGTGAATAGAATGGTTTTAGTAGCAAAGTGCATTGTTTATTGTGTGGTGTGGTTTGACGCACATTCTGTGTTAATAGTGTAGCAGAAGGGTATTCTACAATCTCCGCGAACCTAAGTATGTCTGCTGTTGAAATTTCCCCTGACGTGTTGGTGTATAAGTCTCCATTAACGGAGCAATCGACAGAATACGCTAGTATTTCCAACAATTCAGACCAAACCATTGCATTTAAGGTCAAGACCACAGCCCCAAAGTTTTACTGCGTGAGACCAAACGCCGCAGTTGTTGCTCCAGGTGAAACAATCCAGGTTCAAGTTATCTTCCTGGGTTTGACTGAAGAGCCTGCCGCAGACTTTAAGTGCCGTGACAAGTTCCTGGTTATCACGTTGCCTTCTCCTTACGACCTCAATGGCAAGGCTGTTGCAGATGTTTGGTCCGACTTGGAGGCTGAGTTCAAGCAACAGGCTATCTCTAAAAAGATAAAAGTCAAATATTTGATAAGTCCAGATGTACACCCAGCACAGAACCAAAATATACAGGAAAACAAGGAAACTGTTGAACCAGTAGTCCAAGACAGTGAGCCAAAGGAAGTGCCTGCTGTGGTAAACGAAAAGGAGGTCCCTGCTGAACCGGAAACTCAACCTCCCGTCCAAGTAAAGAAAGAAGAGGTCCCACCTGTCGTTCAGAAAACCGTTCCTCATGAAAATGAGAAGCAAACGTCCAACAGCACTCCGGCCCCACAGAACCAGATAAAGGAAGCCGCAACCGTACCTGCAGAAAATGAATCATCCAGCATGGGTATATTCATATTGGTTGCACTCCTTATCTTGGTTTTAGGATGGTTCTACAGATAATAGGGAGATTGAGGATATAGCTGTATTCTAAATATATATTTATATATGTGTGTGTTTTGCCCTTTCCTTCCTTTCAGTCTTTATTTTACTTTGTTTTTCTACAATCTTTTTTTATTGTTTCCTTCTGTAGCCTTTACAATACTAGAACAAGGAACTAAAAGATCATACTTTCCTAACTTTTTTATATGTTTTATTTTTTAAATAGGAGAATAATCGATAACTATACCACTGTTGTAACATATTACTTGTTTAATTTATTCATGTTCGGTTTCCCTAGTGTAGTAGGCGCTATCTTGGGCAAATAACTATCCGTTATTAACCATAACAATGCGGGGTCTACTAAATGAGGGGAGGGTCTTGGATGCACATTAACGAAGATCTTGCGAGGGGGTCGCGCCTAAAAGGTCCATAAATAAATGAATACATAAACAGCCACCTACTTTCAGTTTGTTTTTTGCTAGGTCTCATAGTGAACGAGGGACTCACATATTGACAATATAGTAACATGGGCTTATCGCGCTGGCACGACAAGAATTCAAGGCCAGCAGAGGAAAAGAGCGAAGAAATGCAACAGGATGCGCACTACTACGCCCTTGCGGCAAGTGATAGTTTAAATGCAAGTGTTTCTAACGAATATGGTAATCAAGTAATGAACTCGTTTTGGAAAGTGGGTATAGACTCTCCCTATGTGGACGATGAAGCAATTAGAAACAGAGATGTCGAAAATAACTTACCTTCTTTAAAGCAAAGTGTTTATAATGCTAATGAACCAAATGCTACCTCGTCTGCATTTTCAACCGCTTCATACGCACATGAAACTTTCGATTTTAGAAACCTTAAACTAAGATAAGGGGGGATGAAGAATAAGAATAAACGCACGTACAATGCATATACAACCGTTTCTATGTACCATAAATATAATTATCATATAATGAAAAATGAGAATAAAAAACAATGATAACAATGAAAAAAAAAAAATTCAATTAAAGAGAAAATTAAACTTATTTTCTTAAGTAGTCCCTTAAATAACTACCGAGTTTTTCAGCACCCTGTTCTACAACGTCTCTCAACATCTGCAATTCATCATCTGCGGAGGCATTAAAATCGATGAAACCGTTATTAGAATTACGGCCATCAAAATTCCCTGCTCCACTTCCACTACTATTGATGGGATTACCAAATTCATCCACTTCTTTATCTTCTCCAAAGTATGAAGAAGAGGAAATTGATGTAGCATTGTCAAATGTTTTCAACTTGTCATGCGCTTCCCTGTTTGCTGCTTCATCAAATGAGCCACGACCAAATAATTGATCAGATGATATAGCTTTTTGTGTGCCGTACCTTTCCGCGATTCTGCCCGTATATCTTGGTCCCTGAGCTATTTTCTGAGATTCTTTTTGTTGCTTTGCCAAATCATTGGCGTCATTCATGGTCATACCAAATCCCAATTTGGCAAACTTGGGTGTTAAAGTATCTTGCTGTTCTTTTCTAGTTGTGTCGAAGCTGTTTGAAGTGTCATTTAAAAAATCATTGAATTCATCAGGCTGGGTATTAATATCATCTATACTGTTATTATTGTTGCCTTTACTGTTATTCATAAATTGGGAATCGTAATCATTTTGTCTAATTTTGGTGCTAGAAGACGAATTAGTGAACTCGTCCTCCTTTTCTTGTTGAGCCTCTTTTTTAAATTGATCAAACAAGTCTTCTGCCTGTGATTTGTCGACTTTCTTTGCGGTTAGTCTAGTGGGCTTTCTTGACGAAGACAAAATTGAATGTTTCTTTTTATCTTGCGAGTTTAATACCGGTTTCTTTCTGCTAGCCGTTAAGATGGAACTTCTCGTTTTAGTGACAGTGGTCTTGGGTGTGCTGCCTGTGGTGTTGTTTTTTGGGGCGAGAGAGCCTGTATTTACATTGAGTTTAGAACTGGAATTGGAGCTTGGTTTTTGCCAATTAGAGAAAAAATCGTCAACACTATTTTCTTTGGAAGTCGACCTGGAAGCGTCTGAATCGGTGTCCAACGGTGAGTCCGAAGAATCTTGACCGTTCAAGACTAATTCTGATGGGTATAACTCCATATCCTTTTGAACCTTCTTGTCGAGATGTATCTTATATTTCTTAGCAACAGGGCTCGTATATTTTGTTTTCGCGTCAACATTTGCTGTATTTAGTAGCTGTTTCCCATTGTTCTTTAAGAAAAAATCACGAGCCTTATGGTTCCCACCCAACTTAAACCTTCTTAAATTGTTAATTGTCCATTTATCTAATGTAGAAGACTTTACAAAGGTGATATGAACACCCATGTTTCTATGCACAGCAGAGCATTGAATACACAGCATCACACCAAAAGGTACCGAAGTCCAAGTAGGATTCTTGTTACCACAATCAAAACAAACTCGATTTTCCATGTTGCTACCTAGCTTCTGAAAAACTTGTTGAGTAGTCTGTTCCGTGGCAAATGTTTCTCCTTCATCGTTACTCATTGTCGCTATGTGTATACTAAATTGCTCAAGAAGACCGGATCAACAAGTACTTAACAAATACCCTTTCTTTGCTATCGCCTTGATCTCCTTTTATAAAATGCCAGCTAAATCGTGTTTACGAAGAATAGTTGTTTTCTTTTTTTTTTTTTTTTTTCGAAACTTTACCGTGTCGTCGAAAATGACCAAACGATGTTACTTTTCCTTTTGTGTCATAGATAATACCAATATTGAAAGTAAAATTTTAAACATTCTATAGGTGAATTGAAAAGGGCAGCTTAGAGAGTAACAGGGGAACAGCATTCGTAACATCTAGGTACTGGTATTATTTGCTGTTTTTTAAAAAAGAAGGAAATCCGTTTTGCAAGAATTGTCTGCTATTTAAGGGTATACGTGCTACGGTCCACTAATCAAAAGTGGTATCTCATTCTGAAGAAAAAGTGTAAAAGGACGATAAGGAAAGATGTCCCAACGATCTTCACAACACATTGTAGGTATTCATTATGCTGTAGGACCTAAGATTGGCGAAGGGTCTTTCGGAGTAATATTTGAGGGAGAGAACATTCTTCATTCTTGTCAAGCGCAGACCGGTAGCAAGAGGGACTCTAGTATAATAATGGCGAACGAGCCAGTCGCAATTAAATTCGAACCGCGACATTCGGACGCACCCCAGTTGCGTGACGAATTTAGAGCCTATAGGATATTGAATGGCTGCGTTGGAATTCCCCATGCTTATTATTTTGGTCAAGAAGGTATGCACAACATCTTGATTATCGATTTACTAGGGCCATCATTGGAAGATCTCTTTGAGTGGTGTGGTAGAAAATTTTCAGTGAAAACAACCTGTATGGTTGCCAAGCAAATGATTGATAGAGTTAGAGCAATTCATGATCACGACTTAATCTATCGCGATATTAAACCCGATAACTTTTTAATTTCTCAATATCAAAGAATTTCACCTGAAGGAAAAGTCATTAAATCATGTGCCTCCTCTTCTAATAATGATCCCAATTTAATATACATGGTTGACTTTGGTATGGCAAAACAATATAGAGATCCAAGAACGAAACAACATATACCATACCGTGAACGAAAATCATTGAGCGGTACCGCCAGATATATGTCTATTAATACTCATTTTGGAAGAGAACAGTCACGTAGGGATGATTTAGAATCGCTAGGTCACGTTTTTTTTTATTTCTTGAGGGGATCCTTGCCATGGCAAGGTTTGAAAGCACCAAACAACAAACTGAAGTATGAAAAGATTGGTATGACTAAACAGAAATTGAATCCTGATGATCTTTTATTGAATAATGCTATTCCTTATCAGTTTGCCACATATTTAAAATATGCACGTTCCTTGAAGTTCGACGAAGATCCGGATTATGACTATTTAATCTCGTTAATGGATGACGCTTTGAGATTAAACGACTTAAAGGATGATGGACACTATGACTGGATGGATTTGAATGGTGGTAAAGGCTGGAATATCAAGATTAATAGAAGAGCTAACTTGCATGGTTACGGAAATCCAAATCCAAGAGTCAATGGCAATACTGCAAGAAACAATGTGAATACGAATTCAAAGACACGAAATACAACGCCAGTTGCGACACCTAAGCAACAAGCTCAAAACAGTTATAACAAGGACAATTCGAAATCCAGAATTTCTTCGAACCCGCAGAGCTTTACTAAACAACAACACGTCTTGAAAAAAATCGAACCCAATAGTAAATATATTCCTGAAACACATTCAAATCTTCAACGGCCAATTAAAAGTCAAAGTCAAACGTACGACTCCATCAGTCATACACAAAATTCACCATTTGTACCATATTCAAGTTCTAAAGCTAACCCTAAAAGAAGTAATAATGAGCACAACTTACCAAACCACTACACAAACCTTGCAAATAAGAATATCAATTATCAAAGTCAACGAAATTACGAACAAGAAAATGATGCTTATTCTGATGACGAGAATGATACATTTTGTTCTAAAATATACAAATATTGTTGTTGCTGTTTTTGTTGCTGTTGATAAAGCGATTTTTATACTTTTCTCTTTTTCCTTTTTTTTTTTGATTGGCTGTTTCCTTATGCCGCTCTTTCCCAATTTATGACTTTCCAATAATGTATTATTTTGTTTCTCTTTCTCTCTGTTACCCTTTATTTTATCATCTACAATAATTGAATTCCGGAGAGGGTAAAGAAACAGGAAAAAGAAGAAAATGAGACATAGTCAGCATCGTAATCGTTTTCCTTCTGTATATTCCTTTATCAAAAGACTACACGCACATATATATTAATCCCGGTATGTTTTTGGTGTGCTAAATCTATCTTCAAGCACTATTATAGCATTTTTTTAAGAATATCCAAAATAATATGTAATTTATGATTAATCAAGGTTCAAGAATTGGAGAAACCGTGAGCGACTTCTTTGATACTTGGATGTAAGCTTTTATTTAGTTGCTTTTTCGTTTTCTTTTATTTACGCCCTTGTTTTGCGTGTATACTTTACTTTTCTAATTCACTTGAGAGCGGGACTATATATAAAAAAATGCACAATTACAAACTTGAGAATGAATGCATATCGTGAAGATTTTGATATTAAATTAAGAAGCCAAAAAAACGTAGGCAACCATAACAAATTTCGGCATTGAACTTGATTCTAAATGCTACATACAATTACGCGCGCTGTTTTGATATACACACACATATATATATATATACATTGTGTAAGAAAAATTCAAAGCTTAGTAAAACATACAGATCATGGAGAAAAAAAAAAAACCGAATACTTGTGTTACCAGAAGGATCCACTGACTGGACTTGGGTCACAATTTGAATTTTATTGATTTTCACCTTCATCAAGGAGGATGGTCGTTAGTAATAAAGGGCATTCTGAGTGACAGACAAAGAAATTATCTTCAAAGAAATGTTACTTTGATTCATTGATATGTTATTTGTTTTTATTTGAAAGCACTCAAGGAAACTAGACAACAGTAGTATCAATAGTAGATCCACTTAAATGCACATCATTTACAGAATACATCCTCTTTGTGAAGACGATATCCTCTTGGTCATCATTCAATCTACCTTCGCTAACAGTATTTGCTGAAGAACAATCCCAATTACCAGAATTTGAGAACATATCATCAGATGTTTCTGTCATACTATGGTCACTCTCATTGGATAATGATAACATAGAAGAATCAGATATTCCACTCTTCCCAGTACCATTACCATCGATTATTTTACCGGTATCGACATTGAATTGAACTTGACAAATTTGATGTAATCCCAGTTCACAAAAATTGTCAAGAGTTACTAAACTTCCATCGTTTGCCATATCAAGGAATAAAAATCCACATCCTTTTCCATTGGCCTTAGTGTCATTGCTCTTCAAGCAAATATTTTTATCACTCATACCACTCACAATAATGTTTCCACATTGGAAGACTTGCTTGGTTAATAGTAGTTCACTTTCACTATCTAGGCTAATTGAGTTAAATCCATGGACTAACTCACCATATTTCATGTTTTGTAGGTTTTGTAAATCCCAACAAATGACAAAGCCTTGGTCATCACTGCTATATAACGCGCCTGTGTTTTCGTTAAATTTTAGACTTTCAATGTATCCTTTCTTAGCATATAATTCACAAACTGGTTTACCGTCGCAGGATTGAATGTCCCAAATTTGAATTTTATCGTTCAAGCTCTGTGCAACGTGATGATTACTTATCCATACGCAATCCAAACTTGTGTTCTTTCTTTGCAAATGGTCTTTTCCACATCCTGCAGATATGCTATTATCTAAAATATCTGGAATATAGAGATTTGTTCTCAAATCAAGCAGCGAGATGCCATTTGGTCCAAATTTTGAGCCAACTAAGGCCAGTAAGAAGGGATCATGGAATTCATTAACGGCAAAAGAATTTATACCTGGATATGATTGCAAAAAAATAGGTGTTTTTATGCAATCAAGATTTGATTTCAAGTCATATATAAAGAGGGAGTCATTTAGAAGGGAAACAAAACCGGTCTTGTTCCATGGCGAAACCTTCAAAATAGGTGCTGTTTTTGGCGTTATTTCCAGAATCGGAATCGACGTTGATACGGTAGATTTTAGAAACTTGTTGTGGTTAAACCTTTTTATTATTTTAGCACATCCCTTATATGTTGAAGTTGCTATCAGATTGACTATACCGTCTTGATGACCTGTCAATATTAATTGGTTGTGGTTAGGATTTATTTGAGAGCTGGGGAAAATCTGTGGCGGAAAATCTACCATGGGCAATAAGCAGATACAAGTAATGGGTTTACCGGGAACAGTAATCGTCTGTAGTTCCTTCAGCTTTTTCTCAGCGGAAATTTCAAAAAGTTTCAAGTTGTCTTTCTCGTTCATTGTAGATACTAGAAGTATATTATCCACAATGGACATGTCTGAAGGTATGGATAACTCACTTTCATCAACACCGTACAGTTTCCAATAATCTGATTTTAATTTTTTAGTTGTATAATAGTCATTGAAGTTGTCTGATGCTTTTCGCAAAATCGGTGAATTCATTTTCGAAGTATTGTTTTGCCACGTTTTTTTGTATGTGGATAAAGTCATCATCGATTGTAAAATCCTCTTTTTATCTGATCTCTTCTTTATATTAATAGCAGGCTGACGAAAAATATTTGTTGGTTCGTAGTATTTGGTATCTTGCATAATATTAATACGTGTCACTCTCACTATCACACCTACAATCAAATTTTTTAGCAAACACAGATTAAAATTTGGAAGTCATGCAAGAAGAAGAAGCCAAAAGATAGTTTGAGGAAAGCTTGGGAGAGATATTTCTACCTTTTTATATATTGTAAAACGTTTACGCACTTATTTATGTAAACCAGTAAGCACCCACCCAGCTATGTCGTCATGACTACAAATTGGTTATGAACCAAGCCTTATTCAGTAAACCAGCAAATTTAACATCATGCCGGCATTGAATCATACATAGAAATCAACACAATAGCTTTGAGAACTGAGAATGTAGCTTTGACGCTGCTATTATTATTTGGTATTGTTTACCTTTTAATGTTTATTTGTTTAGAAAACAGACTGCTGGTTTGTTTACATTTGAGAGCAGAAAAAAAAAATTGCTGGCGCAGACCAGCCGCACAGTCACGTGACAGTATACGATCATGTGATCTTACGTACATAATGACATTATACGAGAAAGGGGAAAAAACAAAAATTTAGTGGAAATTTTTGGTAAAGACCAAATTGCAGTGATCTTCATGGTGAAAGGTAATATTTTTTGCTGGCGGGGGAGGGGGCTTCTATCTCGACAATTAAAAGACATACGCTTAACCATTTTTAGGGTACTCGAGTATCGCATCTGCTAATTGATAAAAGGACTTTGTTGTGTTTTGAGGCTGTTTTCCATTTTCTTCGTTAGAGCTACAAGAGTCGACTTTTTCGTTAAACAAAAACGATTATAAGATAATAAGCGCTGTCAGTTTTTTCCACAGTTTTGGACTTGTTACTATAATTCGTGAAGCACATTTTGCAAGTGAGTCAAAATTTCAGTTCAGTCCTTCTTTAGAAGAGTGAGTGCGTAGCAAATAAAACAGCAGGAAATAATTGCTTGTTTTTGTGTGTAAGTACCTTTTAGTTGGAACTACCGAATATAGTGTTATTCGACTTTCACTTTCATAAGCCACAGCTTTTTCTTAGTGCGTTTTTAGTTCGATAAATTTACCAAAAACTATTTTCCCCTTTTCTTATTCCCTTTTCTTTGTTAGCTTGGGTATTATATTTAAAGTAACAGAAAGGAAAGAAAAAAGAAAAAAAATGCCTTCATCCATATCCGTCAAGTTAGTGGCTGCAGAGTCATTATATAAGAGGGACGTATTCCGTTCCCCGGATCCGTTTGCTGTTCTGACTATTGATGGTTACCAAACCAAATCTACATCCGCAGCGAAGAAAACGTTAAATCCCTACTGGAATGAGACTTTCAAATTCGACGATATCAATGAAAATTCTATTTTAACCATCCAAGTCTTTGATCAAAAGAAATTTAAAAAGAAGGATCAAGGGTTTCTTGGCGTGGTTAACGTCCGCGTGGGTGATGTTTTGGGCCATTTGGATGAAGATACTGCTACATCGAGTGGTAGACCTCGCGAAGAAACTATTACTCGTGATTTAAAAAAATCTAATGACGGAATGGCCGTCAGCGGTAGGTTGATTGTTGTTTTATCAAAACTACCTTCGTCAAGTCCGCATTCACAAGCTCCTTCTGGCCATACTGCATCTTCTAGTACGAATACAAGTTCAACTACTCGAACAAATGGTCATTCTACTTCCTCCACCCGTAATCATTCAACGTCTCATCCTTCCAGAGGCACCGCGCAAGCAGTAGAATCAACTCTTCAAAGCGGTACAACAGCTGCTACTAATACGGCAACAACCAGTCACCGTTCCACCAATTCCACATCCAGTGCTACCAGACAATACTCTTCGTTTGAAGACCAGTATGGTCGTTTACCCCCTGGTTGGGAGAGAAGGACCGATAACTTTGGTCGTACATATTACGTCGATCATAACACAAGGACTACCACTTGGAAACGTCCAACGCTCGATCAAACAGAAGCCGAACGTGGCAACCAATTAAATGCAAATACTGAGTTAGAGAGAAGGCAGCATAGGGGAAGAACTTTACCTGGTGGATCATCAGATAATTCCTCTGTAACAGTTCAAGTGGGAGGTGGTTCCAATATACCTCCTGTTAATGGTGCAGCAGCAGCAGCGTTTGCAGCTACAGGTGGTACCACATCTGGTTTAGGCGAATTACCTTCAGGCTGGGAGCAGCGATTTACTCCAGAAGGAAGAGCTTATTTCGTTGACCATAATACTAGAACAACCACTTGGGTGGATCCAAGGAGACAACAGTATATACGTACTTATGGCCCTACAAATACCACCATTCAGCAACAACCGGTCTCCCAATTAGGTCCTTTGCCTTCTGGATGGGAAATGAGATTGACCAATACGGCACGTGTATATTTCGTTGACCACAATACAAAAACAACGACCTGGGATGACCCAAGACTTCCATCATCGCTAGACCAAAATGTTCCACAATACAAGCGTGACTTCAGACGTAAGGTTATTTATTTCAGGTCCCAGCCCGCTCTTAGAATATTGCCGGGACAATGTCATATTAAAGTACGTAGAAAGAACATTTTTGAGGATGCTTATCAAGAAATTATGAGACAAACCCCAGAAGATTTAAAGAAAAGATTAATGATCAAGTTTGATGGTGAGGAAGGTTTAGATTACGGTGGTGTTTCCAGAGAATTTTTCTTTTTATTATCACATGAGATGTTTAATCCATTTTATTGTTTGTTTGAATATTCTGCGTATGACAACTATACCATTCAAATAAATCCTAACAGTGGCATCAACCCCGAACATTTGAACTATTTCAAATTCATTGGTAGAGTTGTGGGTCTTGGTGTTTTCCATAGAAGATTTTTGGATGCATTCTTTGTAGGTGCACTTTACAAAATGATGCTACGTAAAAAAGTCGTATTGCAAGATATGGAAGGTGTTGACGCAGAGGTGTATAACTCATTAAACTGGATGCTTGAGAATAGTATAGATGGTGTCTTGGATCTGACGTTCAGTGCCGACGATGAAAGATTCGGTGAAGTTGTAACAGTGGATTTGAAGCCAGATGGGAGAAATATTGAAGTTACTGATGGTAATAAGAAAGAATATGTCGAATTATATACCCAATGGAGAATTGTTGATAGAGTTCAAGAACAATTTAAGGCATTCATGGATGGTTTTAACGAATTAATCCCCGAAGACTTAGTAACTGTGTTTGATGAGCGTGAACTAGAACTATTGATCGGTGGTATTGCGGAAATTGACATTGAAGATTGGAAGAAACACACTGATTATCGTGGTTACCAAGAGTCAGACGAGGTCATTCAATGGTTTTGGAAGTGTGTCAGTGAATGGGATAATGAACAAAGAGCCCGTTTATTGCAGTTCACCACTGGTACTTCTCGTATACCTGTCAACGGGTTTAAAGATTTGCAAGGCTCTGATGGTCCAAGAAGATTCACTATTGAAAAAGCTGGTGAAGTACAACAATTGCCAAAATCTCACACATGTTTTAACAGAGTTGATTTGCCACAATACGTTGATTATGACAGCATGAAACAGAAGCTAACATTGGCCGTGGAAGAAACCATAGGGTTTGGTCAAGAATGATTATTCCGCACCAATTTTTTTTTTATTTATGGTGTCCGTTTTCCCAACATTCTTTCTGCCTCAATCATCTTGTTTTATATTTCAGCTAACAATAGTAAAGAGAAAACTCTTTTTTGTTAATTTTATCTGAGTTGCTCATGAAATGATTAATCATTGTTGTTTTTACAGCAACATGGAAAGCAGCAAAGAAAATGCAGGAAAACGTGAAGTGCTTTTTTTGATGATTACGCAAAGTTCTTTTCAAGTTCGCCATAAGAGGAGGTTTTCCTTTTCAAAAGGAGCATGATACCAATAATTTATATTGCCTTACGCCTCTTATTTTTTATATCCTCTTTTTAGATTTTATTAATTTTTTTTTTTATTTATATACATATAATGTGCCCTGCTTTTTACAACCATACGTTTTTTGTTTTTTAATTTTCTTGCATTTTAAAACTGAATAGTGACCTGGGTATTATACTACAGTTGAAATTGCTCTCGTGAGGTACATACTTGAAACGAGCGTACTAGGCAATCCCTCTCTTGCCAGTCACCTACACACGGAGAGTATCGGTTATTTGTCGTGAGGAAAAAAGAACCGGATAATAAATTCTTGATTTGTTATATTGTACAGAGAATGACGAGAAGTAAAAAGAGAAACCCGAACAGGACAGAGCGTACATTTTTTATATACCTGTTCTTTTGTGCTTGTAGACGTATATCGTATTATTAAATTAAAAGTAAACCTAATTTGAACCATCGAGATAAAAAAAAAAAAAACGGAGCACTTTTTTGCTCATACAAGCAAAACCGCATTGACACAGCCGTCTCTGTCTGGTTCGTTTGTGACCTGAGCATACTTACCCCAGACAACTTTACCACCAGCAGTAACCATCCCCAATTCCGAAACGTTAACTTCAATAATGGTACCTTTAGTCAAAACACCTAACTGAGTGTACATTGGAGATTGTGGATTCTTCTTAACTGCCAAAATTGGCAAGAAGACAGTTACACCTAATTCCGGATGAGTGACGTTTGCCTTTTTCTGTCTCAACGCACTTGGTCTGATGATTCTTTCCATTTTAACTGGTCTTCTAGTGAAACCTTCACCCACAAAAGTGTGTTTCGTTATCATTCTCTTCCATGACTTGGATCTAGATTTACCTGTTTTAATAACTTTGAACATTTCTTCTTCACTTATACCACGAACCTTTGGTAACGGAACTGAAAACTTATCAGCTTTTTCCAACCTCTTTTGTTTGATCGATGAAGAAATAGCTTTGGCTGTGTTATTTTGTTCTCTGTCCAATAGATATGTCGGCAAAGCATCACCATCGGTATCCAATGGTTTGGATGAACCCTTGACCTTAGATTGTTCATGTGCCTTAATCTTCTTTCTCATTGATACCTTTTCAGCATATCTCTTCTTAGCAAATTGCTTACCCTTCCAACCAGTCAACTTCTGGGCCCGTTCAGAAATCTTATGAGACTCTCTTGCCTCTCTCTTACGTTTCCTTTCTTCGTGATCTAATCTTTTACCATGCTGTTTGATGTGACGCTCGATATAATCGTTTTGAGGCATTGTTTCGTTGTATATATCAGTATTGATACGAGACTGACTACTGACTAAAGATAAAAACGCCAGATACGAAAACCAAGTTCTTCTCTAACTGATACCTAATCCATTCAATTGTCTTAAAAGTGCATCTCATCGCTGTCCGGAAAATTTTTCATCGGATTGTTACTAGAACCGTTGCCGACGACATAAAATTTTTTACGCCTTTCCTGCAAGGTTGAAGAAAAGAAACCGATGAGCTATACCATTCTAAAGTGTCAAAAGAGATGAAGAAATTAAAATTGTCAACTAACACACAAATCCAAGAATGTCTGAACTTAATGCATTATTAAAAGATATCAACGGCTCGCTCACTGCGACATCAGAATCCTTGGAGAGGTTGTCTGGGATTTATAGTAATTCTGCGACCGATGAGATTCCTGAAAGTAACCAACTACATGAGCATCTATTTTACGACGCTAAGAAGCCTGCTGAGAAAGTATCGCTGCTATCCTTAAAAAATGGGAGCATGCTAGGGTACATAAATTCTCTATTGATGCTTATAGGCAATAGGCTAGACGACGAGTGCAAAGATCCTTCTGCTATGGATGCACGTGAACGCTCTATTCAACACCGTGTGGTATTAGAGCGTGGTGTTAAACCACTAGAAAAAAAGTTGGCTTACCAATTGGACAAGCTGACTAGAGCATATGTGAAAATGGAAAAGGAATATAAAGACGCTGAGAAGCGTGCACTGGAAAAATCTACCTTAGTGAATCATAGCGGCAACGACGATAGCGAAGATGATGAGTCTAGTGAGGATGAAATAGCATACAGGCCAAATACCTCTGGAATTATCAACACAAATAAAAAATCATCAGCATACAGGGTGGAGGAAACGGCTAAGCAAGAAAACGGGGAAGAAAACGATGACAATGAGACTGGCGTGTATAAACCACCAAAGATTACGGCTGTTCTACCACCGCAACAAACGCATTTTGAAGATAGATTCGATGCCAGAGAACACAAAGATCGTAGTAACAAATCGCGTATGCAAGCCATGGAAGAATATATTAGAGAGTCATCGGACCAACCGGACTGGAGTGCATCTATTGGTGCTGACATTGTGAACCATGGAAGAGGCGGTATCAAATCTTTGAGAGACACAGAGAAGGAACGTAGAGTCACTTCATTCGAAGAAGATAATTTTACCAGATTGAATATTACAAATAAAGCTGAAAAAAGGAAGCAAAAGCAACGAGAAAGAAATGCAAGGATGAACGTTATCGGTGGTGAAGATTTTGGTATATTCAGCTCAAAGAGGAAGCTGGAAGATAGCACTTCGAGACGTGGGGCCAAGAAGACTCGTTCTGCCTGGGATAGAGCTCAAAGGAGACTGTAGATACAAAAAGTTTATTTTCTTATATCCTAAAGCGTTTATAGACTTAATATTTAAAAGTTAAATATAAATGAAGGGCACTGGTATATAAGCTATTAAAAACAAGAATTTTGGCTTTCACGACATTAACGTGTGAGAGGTTTAGGCACCATTGCCTTTATGATTATTAGTCCCTCCAGAATAAACTCTACCTTTTTTTTTCTTTTTTTTTTTTATAGTCCTAAGCAGAACATGACTAAATCGCCATAAATTAACAATATAGTGGGAATAAGGCACACCAGAAGTGCCACGATATAGTATATATACAATGATAAATGAGTACGTTGCCAGAAAGGTCGCTCTAAAGGACATGCAACCATGTGCGATCTGTAGCAAACCATCCACTACCGTCCTTTACAACGCATCTGGTCCAGATTGGCTATATACATGCGAAATACATTTACAAGATAATCCACAATTTGTCATTCCCCTCTATAGTACAGAGTATAATGAAGCCGTGGCTCAATTAAAACTAGTAAAGGGGAAAATGGATAGTCTGACATCAGCTCAAACCCAATTAGGGTCCTGGGATGGTTGGGTTACTAAAATATTCTCCAAGAAAGAAAAGGAGACAAATAACTCTAAAGACCCTGATCCAACTACAACCGACTCTACTGATACATCTCCACAGGCTAAGAACGATGCAGAAATCTTGTCAGAAACAAAGAAACAGTACAGCAAAATACTTGACAAAGTTACAGAACTGCAAAGGAAAAACAGAAAATACGAACTAGCAAAAATCATGTTTGAAAGCAGACTCCTAAGAAAAAGAACAGAACAAGTAAATCGCGAACGATACCTCAAGGAGCAAGAGAATTACTCTAATACGGATCCTGAAGAACTGCTTCGAAAACACGTGTTCCCCTCCGTTCCAAAATAAGGACGCAACGGTTGGACCGTTCCTCTTCCTATGGCCTAATACCCATGAACTATTGATTATATAGTATATAAAACTCACCATGGATTATCTATTCATGGTTCGTAACCAAAAGCTAAATGCTCATCACATTCTAAAGATCACAAAATAAAATCAACACGTATCAAGCGACTAAATTGTAGCTAATTTTTTTCTTTCTTTCCAGGGAAGGCAGAAAGTGTGAGTGATGTTTGTATTTCTGACAAGCTGTTGAGAGCAGGCAAATGGTGCTTCATCAAGTTAAATAATCATCGTTGAACGACTTCAAATTAACAGCGGCTTGTTCCTTCGTTCCCTTCATATTCATCACTGAGCGTAGAAAGCTAACGTATTACTCTTTTTTTTGGAAAGGGAGTCAATTGACGCTTAAAGACTAGTCATTTTGTTTAGAAAAAGTCTTATATTTATTTCTGCAGGTGGCAACATACTAGCATATGGAAAAAGTTTAGGTAACGAATTTTGATCAAACTAAATCTCACTTCTGAACTGACTACATATTCTTTATTTAAGGAGTTGACATTTTTCATTTATCCAGTCACAATTTTAAAAGCACTTCGTTAACACGTTTGGTTGTCCTTATTTTTGCATTGTGATTATATCAGGCGGCATTAAGTGAAGTATACCTTGTGACCTGAAGATTTACTTTGGAAAGTAATTGATGTTTTAAGACAGTACCGGTTTCCTTTTTTTTTATTTGGATTTTTTGTCAGTAAGAATTTGTAATTATAGATTAAGATAAAACGAAAAGAAGCATATTAATAAGGAGTTTTGAACATGGATAGGAGTGATAAAAAAGTTAACGTCGAAGAGGTCAATGTACCTTCAAACTTACAAATAGAATTAGAAAAATCAGGCACCAGTAGCAGTGTATCACTCCGAAGCCCGACTAAGAGTAGCGCTACCAATTTGGCGGGCATGGCCGAAGGTGCAAGAGATAATGCATCAATAGCGTCTTCATCGGTAGATTCCCTCAACATGCTATTAGAGCGGCAAAGAGTAAGGCAGTTAAACCATCCACAGCACCAACAGCATATAAGTAGTTCACTAGCTAAGACCCCGACAACGACTTCATCATTTTGTTCGAGCGGGAGTTCTAAGAATAAAGTTAAGGAAACTAATCGAATATCTCTAACATACGACCCGGTGTCAAAGAGGAAAGTTTTAAACACTTATGAGATCATCAAAGAATTAGGCCATGGACAACATGGAAAAGTAAAATTAGCAAGAGATATATTGAGTAAGCAATTAGTAGCGATTAAAATAGTGGATAGACATGAAAAGAAACAGAGGAAGTTTTTCACGTTTATCAAATCAAGTAAAATATCCGAAAATGATAAAATAAAACGAGAAATTGCCATTATGAAAAAATGCCATCACAAACATGTCGTACAACTGATAGAAGTTCTGGATGATTTAAAATCAAGAAAAATTTATTTAGTTCTAGAGTATTGTTCTCGAGGCGAGGTAAAATGGTGTCCACCGGATTGTATGGAATCAGATGCTAAGGGTCCCTCTTTACTAAGTTTTCAAGAAACGCGAGAGATTTTAAGAGGCGTTGTGCTCGGCTTAGAATATCTCCATTACCAAGGAATCATTCACCGAGATATTAAGCCTGCCAACTTATTAATATCAGGAGATGGCACTGTTAAGATTTCCGATTTTGGTGTTTCTTTAGCTGCTAGCAGCACGAATAGTTCCGATAGTAGCGAATCCTTAGACGAGTTAGAATTAGCCAAAACAGTGGGCACGCCTGCATTTTTTGCTCCCGAAATGTGCTTGGGTGAAGATGCATTCACCAGGTATAACTTAACAAAGGAAAATTTATTTCGTGGTTCTTGCATCTCATTCATGATAGATATTTGGGCTGTGGGTGTGACCTTGTACTGTCTTCTTTTTGGAATGCTGCCTTTTTTTTCTGATTTTGAGCTCAAATTATTTGAAAAAATTGTAAACGACCCGTTAAAATTTCCAACATTTAAAGAAATACAGTCCAACAAAGTATCTAAAGTATCTTGTGAGGAGGAATACGAAATGGCAAAGGACCTTTTATTGAAATTGTTAGAAAAAAATCCCCAAAAAAGAATGACTATACCTGCCATTAAAAAACATCCTTTTGTTTCATGGGATTTTGACCACGTACCGGAGAACGATGAAAAGTTACTATCTTCTGTCCTTGAGCAAAAATTACGTTTCCAATGTAACCAAACTGATCAATTTGAACCCATTTCTATTTCAAAGCACGAATTGAAAAACGCTGTCTCCGGTGTCGGGAAAAAAATCAAAGAGTCCGTACTAAAAAGTATCCCGCTAAAGGATCCGTCAGATCTCTCTAATAAAAACTACCTTCATCCAACGGAAACCACTAGGGGCAGAGGGGATGCCAATGTTATTGTCAGCGAAGGTTCAGTGTTATCGAATATTAAGGAATTAAGTGCTAATGATGGATGTTTGAACACTGATAGCGACACTAATATTAATATCAACGACGATGATCATTATAGTGGTGATGATAACGATGGACATTTAACGAAAAGAGAACTAGAACGAGAATTAAACAAATTCGATGATAAACACGAGGCCGGAAATATGGTTAATTTACCTATCAATTCCTCATTTGCATCCTTGGACAGCTTCTACATAGATAATTTTGCGATGGCTAGAATGGGAATGAGTTCTCCAGAAGCGGGAGATTCGGTTTCGTCTGTACCAAACCTTCCTTCTGCACCGTCTTCAACAAGGCTTGGACGATCACCAGTCTTTAGTGGAGTCACCAACCAACCAAGTCCAATTCGCCCCGTTTTGCCACAACAAAAGTCATCGTTTTGTGCAACAGGTCGGTATGATAAGAGTCACAATAGTCTTCTTAGAAATTCTTCATCTCATCTAACGTCATACAACTCCGGCAGACCATCTTCAAGGACTGGCCGAATGAATTCACGCAACCAAAACTTACCGAAAATACCAAATAGCCTTTCAAAAATCTCAACAACGAAATTGACTGAACTAAGAGTTCCAAAGGATTCAGAAATTCCATCACCTGCAAAAAACCCTAACGCTGATCGTTTGAGAAGGTTTCCCGTAAAGAAAAATACCAAAACACCCGCCATAAAAGATCCTCCGAGAATAAACATTAATAGCAGCGATAAGTCAGGCTCCAAAAATTCTCCTATAAAATCCTTATACCAACGGATGAAACAGTCTAAGGATAATTCAAAAACCTTCGAGGTACGTAGAGGAAACTTTTTCAGTCATTTTAATGGAGATGATGATGATAGCAGTAGCCAGTCGTCCGTAACCAGTTCTGGTTCAGAATCTGATTCTGAATTATCATCCACTTCATCGTCCTGTACATCTGGAACCCAATCTCGGAATAGCTCCAACAATAATGCATATTCAGAAACGGAGTCATTACCTTTCGAGTTTGGTGTTGATTCAGAAGATGGAAGTGGAGTATTATTAAGAGATTTACCTAACGAAGATCAAATAAGGCCGTTTCTGGATATACAACCATGTCGACGCATGAAAGTTAAAAGTTCATTGAACCTCGAACCACCTTCTGTCTCATCTTCTTCATCTTCATCCTCCGACGAAGATGAGCTAATTTTAAATGTCGGGACTGCAGGTCATCGAAGAAGGCATAATTCTTCAAAACTTAGTGAACTATCCAATAGTCCGCAGAAGGGATCAAATAATTTCATGTATTCCAATGGAAGTGTTCATGACAGTGAGACGACGATAACGCCGCAAAATATGGATGACTTGACGCTGCATCAGGCACTGAGCCGCAGCCAACCCATTAGTAAGCCTGGCCCATTAGTATTACCAAAGCGTTTAGACCAAAAGAAAGCTACGACGGAAACCTCAAATTTAACAGATATCGTTGAATTTAACGGTAATAACGATCATCGAAAGGACAAAAATTTCGATAAAGTTCTTTATTCAAGGGACTTGTTAAAAGATGCTCTAAGTTCCACTAATGCAGGCAGAAGGAGATCCATACCTTCAAATAAAATAAGAGGACGAAAGGACGCAAGTATTACCATGAGTACTAATGTTGGTAATGATGAACATGCTAGAAATACCAGCTGCCATGGTGATAAAGGACAAGAAAATGGCGCTATAAAACAAAGGACCCATGAAAGATCGCGATCTTTAACAGTCGCTGAACTAAATGAAGAGAAGAGAAGGAGTGCACTTCCATGAGTGTAAAATTCAAAGTAATTTCCATCGGACTACGATGTTAATCAGATATATGGTAGAAAGCTCTAACTTTTTACCCTTGCCAACATGCACGCATATATGTGTATGTTAAAATAAGTTCTGTATTTGAAATGCATGTGATTTACAATCCTCTTGCAATGAACTTAATATCATTAACAGGCTAAAAATAATATATGATGTAGATCTTTTTAGTTTAGCATAATATAATCTATAAATCTATAATATTTTTATTCTAAATTATTAAAAGGGCGGCGAGAGAAGTGTATCTGTGCTTAGAAAACTTTTCGTTTCTTCGTCTCACCCTGAGAAGTGCCTTTTCGTTTCAAAATCATTACTGGTGAGTGTCATTAAACTTTTTCAATTTGCAATTTCCGTATCTTTAAAATTTCATAAGGAAGCGTGAGTTTTAACGTGCTGATTCAAATTATCGCTTCTGCTGAAGTTCTTATTACAGATATGGCATGTAAATGGTTTTTCGCACATATGTAAAGATCTGACATGCCTCTTCAAATGCTCTTGTCTTTTAAATCTTCTATCGCAAAATTCACAACCAAATTGCTTGGAAGCGTCCGGAATTAAAGAGGGCTTCCTTCCGCGCGTCTTCTGCATGCTTCCTGTCTTCTTCCTCACCACTAAGCCATGAGAAGAAGAGGAAGATTGTACTGAAGGTGATGGTGCAGAAGGAGAAGGAGAAGAGGATGGTTCTGATATGGCAGCCAATAAGTCCTTTCTCGAATCATTGCTGAATTTTGAAACTGGCTCAATCATCTTAAAATCACTGCCAGACTTAAATGGATTCGTTGTCTTAGCAATGCTTTGAGTAGAGATATCCTTGTTATTTCCCACCAGCTTTAACGGATTTATTATCGCGTGGTCACTCTCATCACTTTCTTCATTAGAGGAAACATCAAACCCTGAATTTATAAGCACTTCATTTTCTTGCTCAAGAGGAAGAGACTTGATTAGAGTGCTTTTCCTACTTCTGAAGAATCTATTTTTGAACATTTTCTGCGAGGAAGAGTTTTCGGTCTGAATGGGTTCACAACCAAGGCTATTACTGTTATTATTACTACTGCTACTACTGCCGAATATGTTTAATTTGAAATAGTCCCTAACTTTTTTTTTAGATTGGGGCACAGTGGTAAAAGAGTCTTCAAGCTCATCGTCAATGTTTTCCGTTGGATCTATTATAAATTCATGTATCTCCAGATTTTTCAAGTTATTAGTACTGGAAATCCTGTTCAGCCCGTCAAGAGGCTGTTGCTTGAGAAAGGAAAATCTTTCATTTACCTCCAACTCGTCGTCGCTAACCATCAATACATCACTTTCATTATTTAGATCGATGTCATCATCATTTTCTACGATGTCGTTATTAAATAATGGTTCGTTAAGTTCCCTCCTACCAAAAAACTCGTATTCGTAGTAGTTACCGTTTTCGGTACGATAGTCGGATATCGAAAGCCTTCTCTCCAACTGATTTGATGAAGTAGCTGTAGTTACACAATTGTCGACAATAGTATTGCCTGTTAGATCGTTGATAATTTCTACATTATTATTGTCAATTTCCTTGGCATTGGCGTTGGCATTTGGTATGAGTTGAAGGGTAAAATGTTGCTTGTCGTTATTGCGGCTTTCGTTAAACAGCTCAGTCTTAGAATTCAAAGTGTAACTGAAAACCGTGTCATTTGATTCAAATCTTTGTAAAGGGTATAAAGACATGCTTGTCTGTCTATGTTATCGTAAAGCTTTATTTGTCCCTGGATAGTTTATGAAGTCTAGCAGGCCTACTGTACAAATTCAAAACAGAAAATCATCATCTTGCTCGAAGCCAGCCCATGCTACCTATGGCTCTCAGTCGCCCATTCAGCTATCTATATATATCTTGGATGGCCACGCTAGGAACCGCGCCGGGCAACAACTTGGGCAAAAGCCCTCGGAACAGTAAAAGCCACCTTTCCGTGGGTTATCCGCTGAAATTTTTTGCTCCATTTCCGAAGCGTCGCACTCGTAACCGTAAATGTAAAAAAACAGCACCCAATTGGGCCATGTGTGATTAACGCCGGGCGGCTATGCACGTTTGAACAAGTATATCCGCATGGAGCAACAACTGCTATAAGAAATTCCGTCAGAGAAATGGCTTGACTTGCTGCAAGCACAGAGGTGTTTATGGATAATATGTATACAATAACCTCATAGGTGTTTGGCAGTGTGAATTCACTGTTCCCTGCGTTCCCGGAATGGAGAAAGGGGTATGACAGGCGCCAAAAAAAAAAAACACTGAAAAACAAGAGAAAAGAGTAAAGGAGATGGCTTGAATATAATATTTATTCCTTGCTAAGTTTAATAGCGTATTTTCTTATATTAATTCCGTGGACGATCAGATGCGGGAATACAATGTTGGCAGTTATCTGTTTCATCGCTCCCTCCTTGCGTAAATATCGAACCTTCTATCATTCGATAATCAAGAATTAAAACTGACAGCCGCGCCTTTTCGGCATCTTCTGGGGTTGATCAAAATTATAATAAGAGGACTGCTGCATATTTACCTCCGTACACCTTCTACACCCAACCTTATTATGGGGCCTACTAAATTTTCTTTTGAGAAGAATTGCGTTCTTTTCATCGTGTTGTGTTTTTTTGAGATCTTTCGCGCGATGGCATCTCACATTCGCAGTTTGCATGAAATTTCAGATAGTATTGACAGCATTCGATCGTGCACCGGGAAATAACGCTAGGCGTCTATCGTAACATAACAGAGTGTTTTATTATCTATATAGTGATATTTACCTTAAATTCTTGCTCTTAAGCGTGTCTCAATTTACTTTCAAAAAGAAAGATAAATACACATAATCAAACAGGAAAAGTATGTTATAAGAGCGAATAATGTGATAAAGGAGCAAAGTGGAAGGAAAGAATTATAAAGAATGACGTTGCCGTAAAGCCAATTTTTCAACCAACAAAATTGCAATAGTTTCAAGCAAATTATGGTGTGTCCGGGATTGGCGGTAGTAAATTGTAAAACAATAGCTGGTCAATAGTTGATATTCATACCGACACTATAATCCACAAAAGATGGGTGACATTGATGGCTGAAATGGTAGAGGCAAGAAAATTTTTTAAAGCAATAAGGCATAGACGTTTCTATTAATCCTTTGTTTTATTCAGTATTTTCGATATTTCCTCTTTACTAACTTCAATTTACTGAATTTGTATGTAATTTTTAGATGCCAAAAAAGAGAGCTTCCAACGGTAGAAACAAGAAGGGTAGAGGTCACGTCAAGCCAGTGAGATGTGTTAACTGTTCCAAGTCCATTCCAAAGGATAAGGCTATCAAGAGAATGGCTATTAGAAACATTGTTGAAGCTGCTGCCGTCAGAGATTTGTCCGAAGCTTCTGTCTACCCAGAATACGCCTTGCCAAAGACTTACAACAAGTTGCACTACTGTGTCTCCTGTGCTATTCACGCCAGAATTGTTAGAGTTAGATCCAGAGAAGACAGAAAGAACAGAGCTCCTCCACAAAGACCAAGATTTAACAGGGATAACAAAGTTTCTCCAGCAGCTGCCGCAAAGAAAGCTTTGTAAATATGATGAGAGAATAATATAAATCAAACGCTCGCTGATTAAGGTGTCATTTATTTTTTTTAATAGAGGCTTTGTCTTTTATAATTGTGTATTTTAATAATATGATTATAGTATATTTTCAAGAATAGAATTTTTGCGCATGTAACTTCGTTCATACTCAATTCACAGTAGGCAGCTGTATTTGTATCCGTACTACTGGCGTACGTGCGATGAATTAATCGTATCCTACGGCACCTTGTAAGCAGTCGAGAAATTTTTTTTTCACTTTTTCCTTTTCATACCTATATAAATAGAAGTGTTCTTGTCGATTTGAAGAAGGTTTATTTCGTTTCGCTGTAGTTTTTTTGTCATTGATCTTTTCATTTTTTTATTTCAAAATCCCCATCAACTATTACAGTCGATGAGGATAGGTTATAGTTCATGTGTAACATCTGTGTTTTAAAATAACTCTAGTTATCCGGGGCGTTT
This sequence comes from Saccharomyces cerevisiae S288C, assembly GCF_000146045.2. Classification (NCBI taxonomy): domain Eukaryota; kingdom Fungi; phylum Ascomycota; class Saccharomycetes; order Saccharomycetales; family Saccharomycetaceae; genus Saccharomyces; species Saccharomyces cerevisiae. The sequence goes on from NC_001137.3 coordinate 424,780, forward strand.
TTCACAAAGTTTGTGTAAGATGCTTTCCTGGGTCGATGTGGATTGTGCCGTGGCCTTTTTCACCACCTTTATAGCGGTGCTTTAACTATTAATAACTGAGGCTGTATTTTGAATTCTTACGTAAATCTTGGAATCTATGGAGCATCCAGTCTCACCTGGGTTGGCTCTGGTAACGCATGACTTGGTATGAAAAAATTGTTTTAATTTGACGAGGAAATTTTGGCATCCGTGAAGTTCAATACTTCCTTAAGTATTGGTTTTCAAAAAAAAAAATTCTAAAATTCTAAAATTCTTCTATTATACCAAAGTTATAACGTCTATAAATATCTATAACTGAAACCTGTTTTGTCATAATACCTTGTTTTAGTTGTGCTTTTTTTTGCTTTATCTGGATATTATCTAATATGTTTATCTTCGTTTACCGAAAAAAGGAAATGGGGCAATATTATCGTTATCATTTGTAGTTGCGTCTTCTTTCCTATTTGTTCTGTTGGCAGTCGCTGATCTATCCTCACAATGCCCTTCACTCTCCTTACGTCCAGTATTCACTGCAGAAGGCATAAAGGCAGGATTCATGAATAGAGCAGATGTGGAATGTGTCGTCTGAGTACTGAATCTTTTATTCATATGTTGTCTCCGTTGTTGAGATGCAGTGAAATCTGTAACGGAAGTCCTAGGTGAGATCTGAGTGGAAGGCGCCTGTGAGAATTTGATGGACGATTTCCTGAATCCCTCCGAGATCGGGGAACTTGATGCAAATTTTAAAGCTGGTCTTGTATTTTCTTGCTGTTTTAACGGTGTCGCGACATCAGAGTGCTGCCTACTTAGAGTAGGAGAAGAAGATCCGCGTGCAAAAATTGGTTTTCCAGTCTCTCTCATTTCGTCATCCATTTGTGAAATGTCTTGTAATACCTTTTTTTTTAACTTTTTCAAGACTTTGGATAATTCGATTGCTTCCTTCGTGCGCGTCATCAAGTTACTGTCATTAACCAATACAGAAGTTCTATAAATAGACTTCATGACATAGTCGACAGGTGGTAGTGCATTGGGTGAGACCATATTTTCCAGGCTAGATATATTAACATATTCCGAACCATCTTCTCTTTGTGAATTAGGTCTAATGTATTTGGAAAATGATCCATGTAATCTTGAAGAGCCTGGAGTGCTGGATCCTATTTTATATAAAGGATCAATAGAATCATCAAATTCTTGAGATGTCTGCTCCTGTAATTTTTTATTCATTTTTGTGAAAGGCAAAATACCTAGCTGTGAATCAAGGTCATCAGAATCAGAGCGGAAGGAAGAACCTGAATCACTATCAAAACTATCACGAATAAACGGGTCTGTCTCTAAATTGGATGAGTTTTGAGGTATTTCTGTTCCTCTGTTCTTCAATGGATCATTAGTGCGGTCTAAATCTTTCCCATCGTTGCTGTTTCTCTTTTGCAACGTTTCAACCTTGTATTTATCGAAGTTCGAAATGTCCTGGAGCGTAGCTTGTTCGTTTTGTTCCTCTTTATCGTCCGAAGCTCTGTTTGACTTACTAGAGTCCAAATTTTGGTAATTATATCTCGTAGGTTCTGTGGGAACTGTTTCAGTAAAACTACTACTTCTTCTTGGAAAGTTCTGTTGCCGGCTGACTGGTCCACTATCAGGAACATCATCAGTAAATTGATCGGAGGTATCTAATGGATCTGTTTCCCTACTTAAGCTGGATTTCTTCTTCGTCGCTGGGCTAAATAAGGACACAGAGCGGCGAATATTTTGAACACCCGAATTACTGGGGAATGCAATTGAACCAATCGAATTATGGCTGTCTCTAGGACCACCGGCAAAAACAGTAGGAACAGCCCTATTGGCAAGCGATCCTATGCTAGAAATTCCCGTGTGGTGCATATCTATTTCGGTTTCTCCATTACTGTCATCCGTGTAGTGTATTGATTGCGCCATTGAAGTGTTTCGCAAAAGATATGAATCAACGTATCCGTTGTCTATATTGGCTAGGGAACGTTTTATCTCTAAGGTGTCCTGATATGATTCGCTAGAATCCAACTGCTTTCTTATTTTGCCCTCATTTTCATTGCAATATCTCGAAACCTTTTGCTGGAACAGATTTAGTAGTGCTTCGCAAGTAACTGAAAGACCTTCTTCCTTTTTGCTGATTATCTTATACAGCACTTCTGTAATCAGTTCGTATAAAATTGGAATTTCGTATATTTTAGCCATGATAAGCAGGTCCAGGGTCACAGGAGCTAATAGCCATTTGCCATTAATTTGTGCGGTGTAAAAGAACTCTGCAAATGCTCTTACAGAGGCGGTCGACCAAGGCATATACAATGATCTCGGGGTTAATAAGGGTTCTAACTCGATTATGGCGTTATTGTTCGAATTTGTACTTTCTACACTTTCAGGGTTTGAAATGTAAGAAAGTCTTCTACTCTTTTCATTATTAATATATGATTTTGAAGAAAAAAATTCACCTTCTTTGAAATTGCCGTTTATATTGATTGCATTAATGGTGGAAAAGATGGGCCTTATATTGGAAGGTGAGATACAGCCGTAGTCTTGATTGTCCCCATCTTCCTCTTCATCTCTTCCATTGTTCATGCCATATTCTTGAATACTTGCTTCGTAAGGAATGTCACTGCCATAACTATTACTTAGCAGTTGCGAATCTAGAGTATTCCTCAGCAAAGAAGAGTTAGAGATACGCCTTGCATCCGAGGAGCTCGATTTTCTGGTGGAATGAGAAGACCTTCTTGACGCGACTGGACTATCCCTACCAAATTGAACGTACTCCGCCAAGGAACTGCTTCTTCTTGAGGGTGCTTTTGGCACCGGCGGTAGTGGTTCTAGTGGGATCTTTTCTTGTGGGGGTAATGGGATATTCAACACAGGCAAGATAGGCGAGTTTGGTAAACTTGCAGAGCTTCCTAAATGAGAAATTTGGTTAGAGTTGCGCCTTCTTCCTGAAGTAGAACTTACAACAGAGGCAGTGCTGGCAGTAGATGCAAATGAAGTCTGTCGCGACTGATTTGGACTTGCTATAAACCTTAATGCGGATGATTTTCTACGTGAGAAAGCTTTTTCCGCGGGACTAGCCTTTGATATACTACTGGGTGAAGATTTGGCTATAATGTAAGATTGAAGAGGGTGTGAGGCTCTCCGAATGGATGAAAAGCCGTCATCTACCGAACTATTCGTGGTGGTTCCCACTGTGGAAGCTCGCCTATAAACTAAAGGTGTATTGGAAAGTGTACAATTGCTATCATTACCATCGTTAGTTGATTTTTTATATACCGGAGGAGGTGAAACAGAGCTTGCTCGAGTAGAGCGACCAGACTGTTCTGAAAGCCCCAGCTTTGAATTTTTCATGTCCTGAAAGGGAACCCTAAAGACCATACCTGTAGAAGAGCAAGTGGTGGATATCGGCCTTTTGTTCGAGGTGCCTGTTTCTTTCAGGCCAGTATCTCCAGTTGCATGTTGTTTTAACGTGTTTGACCGACTGTCCTCCTCATCCGCACAAAGTATCGGTTCTGAAGGAGATAGTTTATTATGCGAGATGGCTCGCTGCTTGGGTGACGATGTTGATGAAGTAAAGTCTACGCTATGTGGTTTCTTAAGACTTGTATTACTGTTCGATTTACTATTTCCGTTTTTAGAAAAGTATTTTTCTAGGGATCCGTTGGATGATTGACTAGAGTTACCAAACTTGGTAGTTTTTGAGGCTGTATGAGGTGAAAAACTTATGATATTAGAAGTGTCTCCATTAAACTCATAATTGAAAGATGTATTTGCATAGCCGTTTGATAATAGTGAATCAAAATATCTCCCCCATCTTTTTCTCAATAAATATACTGGAACACCGATAGAATCACCATCAGCAGTGATAAATTCGAAATCAGATAAAGTCTTGCCGAATATTTCTAGAGCATCTTTACCTAAAACCATAGCATATGGCGGAAATATAGAACTAGTTGATTCCATTTCTAATGGTACAGTTATATATCTGGAATAGTTCTCAAATTGTGAGGTCGCAGTCGAAGTCAAGCGGGGGATCCCTGAGTCGTCTAAGGAATATCCTTGAGTTACTGTGTATGGATTTGTGTGCTCAATCGTTGATGAATTAGAGTATGGAAGATGATCATAAAGACTTAGATTTACGTTTAAGTTATGACTATTAGCGATGCCATTATTAGTGCGTGTGTGTTTGGTATTCACTAATTTATTATAGCCGTTTAACATTGGTAAAGAGAATGATAAAATGTGATCGAATTTTTGAACGCTAGGTGAACAAAAATCATCTGTTCTGGTACCAAGTAATAAAGCTTGATGATGAGACTTCCAAATCAGAAGCTTCCAAAATCTATGCATACTAATACTGCACTCAGTACATGCTATGTTTACTCTTATCCATTTTCCACTAGCGATATTATAAATGAAACAATGAAGATTGGAAGGTTGGGGGTCTGGATAAAATCCTATTACAACAATGTTATAATTAAAGTAATTACCTGAGGGATACTGCAAGTGAAAAGGTACTTGTAAAATAGAGTTTTCTTTGTTGTTTTGTGTAGGGTTTGATGTCATCCTAGCGCCCTGAGAGTTTCCAAGTAGTGGCAAAATTACGATAGGCGACATAAGTGTTTTTACTGCGTTTTCATCTGCATCATCGCTTTCAAAATACTTAAGATCGCCATGATGGTGATGGTGATGTTTTGGTAGTTTGGATTTGTCGTCTAGATCATGAGCGTAAGTAGAGAAACTACCATCGTCGGTTCCCCTTCTGGACGTGTTTGCCTCGCGTTGAGGGTAATATAATGCCAATGTCGGAATTTCTGCCTGATTATTTTCAATCAGAACTGAGAAGTTGGAATCGTGAGATAAAGAAATTGGCATCCCATCAATATTAACCAGTATTTTTGACGACCCCTTTGAAGCTGGGTTTTCGTCCGATTTCGATTCTGACTCCCATAAACTTGTACGTAGGTTAAATATATCAATTTTTTTAACAGGAATATCCATATTATCTAACCCACCTACAATGATTAGCTTCGTATCTTGATTTTCGTTATTTTCATTTAGGACGTGCATACTATGATTAAAACGTCTTGTAATTTGAGGGTTTTCACTTATCAAAGACCAGCACTTTGTTTTAAGATCTAATTTCCATAATTCGTTTGTTGCTATCAGCTCATAGCCGTTGTGAGGCGACACCATAAGCCCACCGAAAATGTAAATGTTGGATTCTGTGAAGCACATCGAATGAAACAATCTCTCTTTAAAGCTTAAGCCGTTATTCAACTCATTTTCTGATGTAGTATCTATTGTAGTATTTATTCTTTGCCATGTTCTGGAAATTAAATCAAGGAAAAATATCTCAGGGCTTATCCAATCAGCTAATGTTTTAAAATCAGCATTTCTATCCTTCTGTTTACCAAAATATAGAATTAGCTCCTTTTGCAGTTGTAATGAATTTATAATAGTCAGATTTAAAGGTAGTGTGAGCCCACCATGGACAAAAACACCTGAACGGGCTAGTTCTACTGCAGCTCCAGTTCTGCATTCCAAAGTGAGCTTCTTCCTTGTTGCTTCATCCAGATTGGGATTCGGTACAATAGGGAGGTTGAGCGGATAACAAACACTAGATGGTGGTTGTAATACGGTCATTTTTAAAAACTTTATGCTTTCACCTAATTATAGAAACGCGTACTAATGTTTTTTGTTATTGAAGAAACTGGAAATGACTAAAGAATACTCAGGCAACGATGAGCATAGCCAAAAAAAAAAAAAAATTTGTTAAAAGTGATACTGGTAACTTTAATACAATATCCAAAGTTTATGATATCAAGTTGGAAACGGTGTCGATGTGGACTTTGTTAGAGGTTAATCTGTATTTGTGACTGGGCTCTGCCAAACTTACTATCTTCTATTATCTAGGCTCAAGTAAGTAAGATGAAAAAAAGAAAAAGAAAAAAAAGCAGAAAAAAAGCAGAAAAAACAGTAAAGTGGGTGTGAGTGCACTGGAAAGCCTGTGTAATAAGTTTTTGATGTACTGTATTCCTTGCGAGTATTATCACAAAGCTCTACTGTGTTTGCACTGTGGGCGTATAGGGATATCGCGAGGGCAACGCAAAACTAGCAAGATACACATATTCCATACATTAAAGCGGTAATTTTTAGTAGTTAATTTCGAAATTTCAAACCCGGCAATGATACGCACATTAAGAAAAGGGAAAAAAAAAAGAATAAATTGGCCATAGAAAAATTCTGTTATCCACTAGACAGAAGTTTGCGTTCCATACTGTCAGAGGTGGCATTTTACATAACAATAGTGACAAAAAATAAATTTCAGAAGGAAGGCAACATAAGTTTTTCTAATCCTAAAATCTTTCGATTTTGTATCAGAGATTGTTCACGCTAATGTCATTCATCATAGTAGATCATTTATCTTTCACTGCGGAGAAGTTTCGAACGCCGAAACATGCGCACCAACTTTCACTTCTACAGCGTTTGACCAAAATCTTTTGAACAGAACATTGTAGGGTGTGAAAAAATGCGCACCTTTACCGCTAGCCCAAGAGGGCACTACAAAATCTAGAGTTGTACTTCAAACGTACATGTAATCACCTTGTATATACTCGAAAGAAAACATCAAGTTTCTGTATAAATATGAGTGAAAGCATAATCATACATTATCTTTTCAAAGATGAAGAGTGGGTGAATTTTGAGATAATTGTTGGGATTCCATTTTTAATAAGGCAATAATATTAGGTATGTAGAAAGTACTAGAAGTTCTCCTCGAGGATTTAGGAATCCATAAAAGGGAATCTGCAATTCTACACAATTCTATAAATATTATTATCATCATTTTATATGTTAATATTCATTGATCCTATTACATTATCAATCCTTGCGTTTCAGCTTCCACTAATTTAGATGACTATTTCTCATCATTTGCGTCATCTTCTAACACCGTATATGATAATATACTAGTAACGTAAATACTAGTTAGTAGATGATAGTTGATTTTTACTCCAACAAAAGAATTACAGTCAGTGGCTGTTTGCTGACATTTCATTGCTTCCCTTACAACCTGATTTCCATTCGAGTTGAAAGGTTGAGAAAAATTGCAAGACTTCTCTCTCATCTACCTTCCCCTTTTCTTGAAGACAAGGTGAGAGACAATTTAGTACTAAAGCTTTTGCGGTTGTTATTCAATTGAGGTAGATACCTGGCAAAACATTTCTTGTGAGCACAACCTCAATTAAAGTTAGACAAGTAGGTGCACTATTGGTTGCTTGTTGGCTCATCTCGTTGAGGAATGTAATAACTACTTGTTATTAACCTGTTTTTGTGCCATCTATAGTGGAGAGCTTATTGCAATTTGTTTTTTATTTCTTGACTGCATATATCAGTCTTTGACAGGCTGCATGGGGATGACAGTTAGAAACTAGCCAAATTACCCCTTATGTAGATAACAATCATTGCTTATTCGCTCTTCCCCCATTTTTTTTCTTGCTCTTGCTGTTTTTTCTTTTAGCGTTCGTTTCAAGGAACAAGAGAGGGAAAAAAAAATCAAAAGTAGAAAAGAAGAAGAAAAAAACAACGTAACACAAGTTAACACCACAACTGAAAAAAAAAATAAGAGGTGAACGAACGAGTAACTGGGGAGAGGAAAGCAGATTACCACAATATACATTCAAATTAAAGAAATGGACTCACAACCAGTTGACGTTGATAATATCATCGATAGATTATTGGAAGTAAGAGGATCTAAACCTGGTCAACAAGTTGATCTAGAAGAAAATGAAATCAGATACTTATGTTCGAAAGCCAGATCTATATTCATAAAGCAACCCATTTTACTAGAGTTAGAAGCCCCAATTAAAGTATGTTAATGTTGAACTTCGCAGTCAAGAGATAGAATGCCTAGAGCTTCAGGTGTTTTATGTGTTCTACTCCTGTTGCGGCAGTAAGATAGTTACAGCAGTTATTTCCGTTTGACTGAAAGAATTTACCAAGCATCTGATGTTAGCCTACTCATATGTCGAGATAGCCGAGATAATGTGTGTGTTTAGCTCTTCATTTTTCTATCTTATTAGGCATTTTTTTACCAAGATTTCCTTATGTTTTGTATCATCATCCGGCCGGCGCCTCCCATATTCAGAAAAATCCCCCTTGCTCACACTAAAAAAAGAAGGCATTTTTTCGTTATGAAGAAAACGAATCTTTTTTTTTTTTGAGCCCGAGAGAAAGGTCGGACGAAAACCAAGAAATGTGGATTTGCAGAAGGCATTGGGAGAAATGAAGCGTTTTTGACAGCAGTAATTGTTCTCTTAAAGTCAACGGAATGAGCTAGATTTAGTGACAAATTCATTTACTAACTTATTTTTTTCTATTTTTTTTTTTTTTAGATATGTGGTGACATTCATGGGCAATACTATGATTTACTACGTCTATTTGAGTACGGTGGATTCCCGCCAGAATCTAATTATCTATTTTTGGGTGATTATGTCGACCGTGGTAAACAATCCTTAGAGACTATTTGTCTATTACTGGCTTACAAAATTAAGTATCCAGAAAACTTTTTCATTTTAAGAGGGAACCATGAATGTGCTTCCATTAATAGAATTTACGGGTTTTATGATGAATGTAAGAGACGTTATAATATCAAACTTTGGAAAACTTTCACGGATTGTTTCAATTGTTTACCAATTGCTGCAATTATTGATGAGAAAATCTTCTGTATGCATGGTGGTCTCTCACCAGATTTGAATAGTATGGAACAGATCAGAAGGGTGATGAGGCCAACAGATATTCCCGACGTTGGCTTATTATGTGACTTATTGTGGTCAGATCCAGATAAAGATATCGTAGGTTGGAGTGAAAATGATAGAGGTGTTTCTTTCACTTTTGGTCCTGATGTAGTGAACAGATTTTTACAGAAACAAGATATGGAGTTGATTTGCAGGGCCCATCAAGTTGTGGAAGATGGTTATGAATTCTTTAGTAAAAGACAATTGGTGACACTTTTCAGTGCTCCGAATTATTGTGGTGAATTTGATAACGCTGGTGCAATGATGAGTGTTGATGAAAGTTTATTATGTTCTTTTCAAATTTTAAAGCCAGCCCAAAAAAGTCTACCAAGGCAAGCTGGGGGTAGAAAGAAAAAATAAATAGATTCACGTCCTAAATCAAAGTTTAAAAAGGAAAATACTTATTAACAAGAAGAGTAGTAGAAGAAAAATACAAGAAACATAAACGTAGAAAACTTTTAGTCAATTCTTTAAGCGAAGAATACGAAAGAAACATCAAGAAAACAAAGGAAGATGCAATCATCACTCGTCATATACACAAATAATTCCCTTTAGTGCAACAAACCGCGAAAAAGCATAAGAAACATAAAAAAAATATAAAAAAAAGGAGATAATAATAAGATGTGAAGGATTTGAATTAGTGGAAAAATGATAAGTCTACACTATTATTATTAACGAAATGCAATTTTTCTTTATTTTCTTTTATTACTATTATCATTACTATTATTATTAGTATTATTATTTTTTTACTTATTTTTATATTAAACTATGTTAAATTACTATATTATTATTTTGTCTAACTCTATATTGAGGCTGTCTTTCGTTGCACTGTTAAGAATGGTCACGTCTTCCTTTGGCTTTGAACCCTTTTATAAACAAGTTGGCCAAATCATTTAGTCAATCACGTCAACCTGTCTAAAATAAGACAGGTAAAAAAGAAAATGCCATCTCCTAGAATCGAACCAGGGTTTCATCGGCCACAACGATGTGTACTAACCACTATACTAAGATGGCGACTTTTCAATGGAGAACTGTTGTATTACGGGCTCGAGTAATACCGGAGTGTCTTGACAATCCTAATATAAACAGTCTTAGGGAAGTAACCAGTTGTCAAAACAGTTTATCAGATTAATTCACGGAATGTTACTTATCTTATATATTATATAAAATATGAATCATACTAAGTGGTGGAAGCGCGGAATCTCGGATCTAAACTAATTGTTCAGGCATTTATACTTTTGGGTAGTTCAGCTAGGGAAGGCCGGGTTTTATCTCATGTTGTTCGTTTTGTTATAAGGTTGTTTCATATGTGTTTTATGAACGTTTAGGATGACGTATTGTCATACTGACGTATCTCATTTTGAGATACAACAAGAACCGTATCCTTATTTTGTACTTTTGTGTAAATATTTAATGAATTGTTTGAGCAATTACGAAATTGTTTGGAATCCAAAGGAATCTTCAGTAAATTTGTTGGAATAGAAATTAATTGGCTTCTATTAATCAGTGCGTATGTTACTGGTATATTGGGAATGGGTGAACAATTTGAGACAGTTGTTGGATTCCATTGTTGTTAAAGGCTGCAATATTACGTAGAACGAATATGCTGCAATTCTCCTCGAGAAAAAATAGGAATCTACAAAAGGCGAATCGATAGCTCTACATAATAATGTTACTTTATCTTCTTCCTTTTATACTTTGTCATTCTTTTTCTTATTACGTTATCAGTTCTTGCATTTCAGGTGCTATTATATTTGGTGACTATTTCTCAATCTCTATGACATCTTCTTATACCGTACGTGATAATATAATAGTGATATGAATACCAGTCGATAGACGATAGTTAGTTGGGTTTTATTTAACAAATAGGTTCCCGAGAAAAAGTTCTAATATTTTCTATTTACCCAATAGTACTACCCCATCAAATAATAGAATCATAGTAATTATCAGTAACAAAATATACAGCCCTCATCAGCAATGTAGTCTCAACAACTGCCCCCAGAATTCACCGCTTTTCTTCGATCGTCAATATGGAAGTGAGGAAACTCGGGCTCACTTAAAACGAACTGCATGTTTTAAAATCATTATCCATGCAAGTGTGGCATAAAAGCCGTAGTTAGATATATCTCAAACGCGCAAAAAGTTAAAAAGAAAGCCCTGTAGGGGGCTCGAACCCCTAACCTTATGATTAAGAGTCATACGCGCTACCGATTGCGCCAACAAGGCTCTTATTGTTGTTTTTCTGATTCTTATGGAGGGATTAGAGAGCAAAGTAAAGTACTTATATGTAATTTAACATTCGATGAACCGCGGATAATTAGTAATATGAAATGGGTGATGTTCATAATGTAGAGAATGTGGATTTTGATGTAATTGTTGGGATTCCATTGTGATTAAGGCTATAATATTAGGTATGTAGATATACTAGAAGTTCTCCTCCAGGATTTAGGAATCCATAAAAGGGAATCTGCAATTCTACACAATTCTATAAATATTATTATCATCGTTTTATATGTTAATATTCATTGATCCTATTACATTATCAATCCTTGCGTTTCAGCTTCCATTGAAAACGATGACTATTTCTCATCATTTGCGTCATCTTCTAACACCGTATATGATAATATACTAGTAACGTAAATACTAGTTAGTAGATGATAGTTGATTTTTATTCCAACACATAATTAGAATTTAAAAGGCAGTATTGGTGAAGATTGAACATTAATTTTCTTATGCTTATATAATAGAGGTATGAACACACGCATATAGGATCATTATATAGTTATGGCTAGTATTATCATGGCTCTGGTAATTTCATACATTTGATGTCGTCACGACTCATATTATTTGCTCATATATATAACTTCCTCATATATATAACTTCCTCATCAAGTTCAATTAATAGATCTTTAGTTCAAATTCAGAACATTCTGAATTTGTCGTTTAACATTTCCTTCTGCAAGAGTACATTCACACTGGAACGTATACGAGGTGTAAATTGGTATACTGTTGGAATAAAAACCAACTATCGTCTATCAAGCGAGGCGCTGAAATCCTACTATTCGCTCGAAAGACCGCTGAACGCAGGAGATTCTTTTTTGATCTTGAATATCATTTGAGTATTTTTGTTCTACATTCTAGTTTTAGGAAAATCATCAATCTATGGCAGGAATCAATAGTGTTGGAATAAGAAATGCATATTTGCCTGCGAAAAAAAGTTATTCTTTTTTTTTGGTTAACGTAGTTAAACTACTCTGTTAAAAATAATGGGTTAAGGTTCATGTTCGTCACATAATGTTTCGTACACTTAAAATTCAAACGCTATCAGTAGCATTACAACGTGTATGAAGATCATTGGAGAAAAGCAGATGGTTAAGAGCTTCTTGCACTGAAATTTGAAAATATTTGTCTGAACTTAGTAGTGAAAAGTGGTGAATGAACCAGGTTTTTATACATAGATATATGGTTAAGTTATGAAAACTCTTTTTGGAAGAACAAATTAGTACAAAGGCTGAGGCGGATTGGTTAAAGTTTTTAAATTAAAAGTGAGCTTCTATTTTGATAAATCACAAATATATAATTTTTAACAGTGATGTATCATCTTCCCATAAATGTAATGACTTCTTCTTATGCTCAGATGATGCTCTGTGAACTAAGTGCGCAGTCCTTCAAACCTTTCCACTCAGGTAATCTTGATAAAGTTTCCAAGATGGTCCATTCTCTGGGTCTCTTACATAAACAAACTTCACTCCGTATTTCTCCACTTCTTTGTTTCTACTTTCATCATCAAATAAACAAATCTTTTTCGATTTTAAATCGCTGGTATTATAAAGATCTTTCAAACCGTCCCTTAAATGGCCAATTTTACTTCTTTCTCCCCACTGAAATTCATCGAACAGGTTGGCCAACGGGGTTACGACACCAGCATACTTGACCTTGAATATTTTCAGTATTTCCTGGGCAATCTCAGGTGCCCACGTTCGTGACGCGGTCATTAACTTAACTCCATTATCTTTAAGATCACCTAGTATACGTGGGATATCTTTGTAGATTGTGAGCTCGTAACCATCTCTACATATAATTGTGAGAACTTCGCCATTACTACTTTTAACTGGCTTAAAGGGACCGTGCAAATGGGTATCACAATAGCAGGGCCAAATGGTGTAGTCCAAATCGAAGGCGGCCACGTCAGGGTATCCAGTCATAATAAACGCGTTGAGACTATTTTGGAGCAGGATTTGTAACAAAATTGTTCTCTTTGTAAGTTTAAGGACAAAAATGCTTGTTTCTCGAGAAGGTCTCCTTTTCGGCAGGTCCTTCTTCTAGTGCGTGAAAAATATTCTACTCAATCCCTTAGTATTCTTTGTAAACAATACACTTTAAAGAAATATGAATGCTTATCTGCTTTTCAACAATCATTTTAGAGTTCTTATTCACTGAGGTGCGAATGGGTACGAAATTTGTTTCAGGAGAATTTAGCTTGTTGCACACAAATTTCTGCCATTTATATCTGCAAGATCTGTTTCCCTCTTTCCAACTAGCGAGGCATATTAGAAAAAGAGTGAATAGTAACTTGTGTAAGTTTTGATGTAACGGTAGTATAGAGTACCTATAATATTCGCCGATTATATTCTCAAAACTTGTAAATAACGCCATGTCACCGTATGGAGAAAGTGCTAACCAAATTGTAATATCGACCAAGACCTTTTTCTGTGAATTATGTAAGTTTCTTAAAGTCCATGTCATGCTTGAAAGATTTTAATCAACCTTGCATTTGTGGTCGTTAAACTCAAAGGGGATATTCAAACGACAATCGACAACTAACTTCGAATAAACTAAGATTCACTTTATTGGGATATAATCAATTACCCTTCATTAAGTGGTGTATATGTTCCTGACGTATTGTCATTTTCGGGATAAGAGGTTTGATGACTATTTCTCGATTTTCATGTCATCCTCTTTACACCGTACGTGATAATACACTAATTACACGATATAACTGAGCAATGATATTTTAGAGCTTCATCTCCACAATTTCATGTGTAAATCTTAAGAATTGTAGATATATTCTATTTTTTAATGAAACTTTTTCAACAAATTAGGTTTCGTGGTCTAGTCGGTTATGGCATCTGCTTAACACGCAGAACGTCCCCAGTTCGATCCTGGGCGAAATCAATTTTTTTTTTCGAAAACGTTATAATTTACGTTAATTTACAAAGGGCATTCCTTTCATACTAAGCAATGTTTACTTCCAATCTCTTGAGACATCTTCGAAACTAGTTGAAAAGAGACAAATCCGCTTAATAACTAATAGTTACAAGAATGGCCAATCAAACTCTTGCCAAGCGATACAAGCTTTACAATCCTGTAACAAAAACATACTTTTAGCGGTTCCGACGGTATTCTTCTTTTTCTCCATATATTTTGCTTATGTTGGCTACTTTAAAATAATTACCGCTTCCCCCACCAGAAACTAAACATGAGCTAAAGGCGCAAAACTTAAAAAATTACATAGCCAAGACTGTTTTCAAGAAAAAAATATCAGACCACATTTGATAAAGTACATACCTCTGTTAACTCCCGTAATACACCCATATTCTTGTACTTTCTACAATCTATCACTCAAACTTCTCTATTATCCAACATCTGCTGTTGCATAGTAAAGTAGGCCGTAAACGCTCAAAACCGTTATCTTTAGGTTACCCTTATGTTTGAATCGTTTATCTCACATTGGCGGTGTTTTCCCCTCTCCTGTGGGCTCCAAAATCTTGGCCGTGGGAAGCTTCAGCGAGGGATTGTAGATGTAGTTTCAACACGTCGGCTGATTTATCCCGATTTTGTTAGTAGAAAAGGTTCTACTTCATTCTTGCTTGAGACGTCGTCCCATCAAATTTCTAACATAGTCTTTTTTCAAGGAAGGATATTTTTCAAAGCAGGACTGCAATTAGTCTTTTCCTTTTCTTTACTCCCCTTCCATCATAACTGTTAGTGAATAACCACTTATATAGCATAACACAATGGATCAAGAAACAATAGACACTGACTACGACGTGATTGTCTTAGGTACCGGTATTACCGAATGTATCTTATCTGGTTTACTCTCTGTAGATGGAAAAAAGGTATTACATATTGACAAGCAAGACCATTATGGTGGCGAAGCTGCTTCTGTGACCTTATCTCAATTGTATGAAAAATTTAAACAAAATCCGATCAGTAAAGAGGAACGGGAGTCCAAGTTTGGTAAAGATAGAGATTGGAATGTCGACTTAATTCCTAAATTCCTGATGGCCAATGGTGAGCTGACAAATATTTTAATACATACCGATGTGACCAGATATGTCGATTTCAAGCAAGTTTCTGGCTCCTACGTTTTTAAGCAAGGCAAAATTTACAAAGTGCCAGCTAATGAAATAGAAGCCATTTCATCGCCATTGATGGGTATTTTTGAAAAACGTAGAATGAAGAAATTTTTAGAATGGATTAGCTCTTACAAAGAAGATGACTTGTCCACTCATCAAGGATTAGACTTAGACAAGAATACCATGGATGAAGTGTATTATAAATTTGGGTTAGGCAATTCTACCAAAGAATTCATCGGTCATGCAATGGCTTTATGGACCAATGATGACTACTTACAACAACCTGCTAGGCCATCGTTTGAGAGGATTTTGTTATATTGCCAAAGTGTTGCCCGTTACGGTAAATCACCTTATTTGTATCCTATGTATGGGTTAGGCGAACTTCCACAAGGATTTGCTCGTTTGTCGGCTATTTACGGTGGTACTTACATGCTAGACACTCCAATTGATGAAGTATTGTATAAAAAAGACACAGGAAAATTTGAAGGGGTCAAGACTAAGCTGGGAACTTTCAAGGCCCCATTGGTTATTGCTGATCCAACTTATTTTCCCGAAAAATGTAAATCTACTGGTCAAAGAGTTATTAGAGCCATCTGTATTCTTAACCATCCAGTTCCGAACACCAGTAACGCGGATTCTTTACAAATTATTATCCCACAAAGCCAACTGGGAAGGAAAAGCGATATATACGTTGCGATTGTTTCAGATGCGCATAACGTTTGCTCCAAGGGTCACTATTTAGCAATTATTTCTACAATCATTGAAACTGATAAACCACATATAGAATTAGAGCCTGCTTTCAAACTTCTGGGACCAATCGAAGAAAAATTCATGGGAATTGCCGAATTATTTGAACCAAGAGAAGACGGCTCTAAGGATAACATTTACTTATCCAGATCATACGACGCATCCTCTCATTTCGAATCCATGACTGACGATGTTAAAGATATTTACTTCAGAGTAACAGGCCACCCATTAGTTCTAAAACAAAGACAAGAACAAGAAAAGCAGTAAATTCATACCTTTACGACTAAAGCAGCAATTGGAGGGTAAACTTATTTTTTCCGATAATGTTCTTGGCAAATGAGTTACCAATAAATGACATGAATTACAGAAAACAAGAAAATATTTGCCAAAAAAAAACCAATACAAAAATATAGGGGAAAAGATTATCCTTTATTCCTTTCTCATTCCACTTTTTTTTTTTGTTATATGCGTATTCTGATTGATTCATAACTAAGTATCTTTCCTTTTCTTTTCTTTCAATTTCTTTTTTCCATATATAAATACATAAATTTACATACCTTATGTAGTATAATATATGGAAGAATGCTACTGAACACATCAGTACACATGCTATGTACTTACAATCTTAGTAAGGTAGATGTAGGTCTAATGCTTCGATGATCCCTTCATTATTTCTTGGGTATAACTGTCAGTCTCGCACCGCAGTGTGCCCTTGTGTGGCCAGCCTCGTGACAAAATGAACATTTTATCTTATTTTTTTTCTTTTTACTACTCTTTTTGCTGGTTACTCCCTGAATAGTGCTCGTAGTTTTATCTGCCTCTTCCTTGGCTTTAATCGGTATCAGGGCATATTTTTGATCGTCTTTTTCCATGATCTCTATTCCATTCCGCAGTACCATGTCAAGAACACTAGTATTCATCATACTTCCCACAGTGCTTTCATGCAATCCCAGTAGTAGGTTAATGAATTTCTCTAATTCTTTCAACTTATGCTCGTACTCAACTTGTAATTGTGATCCATCTTTTTGCTTTGAAATGATCAACTTAGCCAGGACATCCATAGCTTGTGACAATCTGACTATATCATTTTCAGTCTTATTTGATGATTCACACATTCCTTGTTATAACAACCCTCGGTATTCTTTTAACAAACTTACGATGACTATATTGTATTAGTGTCAACCTCATCGCCAGGAACTTTTCATTGAAAATCTTCTGACAAATTTTCTGTGTAAAGGAAAGAAAATGGAGTATAAAATCGAAAGTTTATTCCAATTGTGCTAGGCTGTAATGGCTTTCTGGTGGGATGGGATACGTTGAGAATTCTGGCCGAGGAACAAATCCTTCCTCGCGGCTAGACACGGATTGCACGCCCTTTGGGCAAGGGATAGTTCTCTATTCCGCACCGTGCCCTGTTGTGGCAACCGTCTTTCCTCCGTCGTAAATTTGTCCTGGGCAGAGCTGTCTGCCCGGAGGCGGGAGAGTCCGTTCTGAAGTGTCCCGGCTATAATAAATCGATCTTTGCGGGCAGCCCGTTGGCAGGAGGCGTGAGGAATCCGTCTCTCTGTCTGGTGCGGCAAGGTAGTTCTGGGTCCTTAGGGGCTCCACCTTCACCGCTGTTAGGGGAGTTTTATCCAGCGTCAGCAAAGGTGACCCGTGATGGAGGCGGCCGGGATAGCACATATCAGTCGGATAATTGTGCAAGTTGATCGCTTCGGCGGTTTAATTTGGCGGTGCCATCAGGATTTACTCGCACATTGTGGCCGTTCCCTCGGGGATGGAGTGTGTCCTGAACCATATTTTTTAACATTTTTTTGAACTAATTAACCGTCCCAATGAGGGATGTTGGAAGAGTAAGTTGATTTAATGTCCTATTCTTGTTCTTTTCGAATATAAATGACGATTGGAAGGTGCATGTCAATGTTTATCATCATGTTCTTGTTGTAGGTAGTCCTTACCTTGGTTGTAGAGTGAGTAGCGACAGGCGGCAGCGGAATATAAGAAGGATAAAATGAGAATACTTAGAACGTGTTGAAAGAAGAATAAACGATCATCCATCGACTAGTACTGCTGCTACTAGTGTGCTGTCATACTACTAATATATTATCATATACAATATAAGAAGATGTCATAAACATTGAAAATAGTCATCAAATCTAATGGAAGCTGAAATTCAAGGGTTGATAATGTAATAAAATAAAGAATGACAAAGTATAAAAGGAAGAAGATAGAGTAACATTATTATGTAGAGCTATCAATTCGCTTTTTGTAGATTCCTATTTTTTCTCGAGGAGAATTGCAGCATATTCGTTCCACGTAATATTGCGGCCTTTAACAACAATGTAATTCCAACAATTATCTTAAAATTTGTCTATATTTTTAAAAAAGTATGAACAATTACCAACATGTGGTACATATTGGAGGCCCGCAAAGCTGAGTTGGCATTCATTCATTCTTTAAGTTGAACAAAAAGACAAAAAGATTTTCAAAAAAAATATGGTCTCTAGCGGGATCGAACCGCTGATCCCCGCGTTATTAGCACGGTGCCTTAACCAACTGGGCCAAGAGACCAAATTTTAATGAAATACTTTTACTGGAAAGAAGGTAACAAACCATGGAAGATGCTTTTCTACCACCCATGAAAGTCTGAGATTTTTATTAATGATGTTGGAATAAAAATCAACTATCATCTTGAGAAATGGGTGAATAATTAGATAATTGTTGGGATTCCATTGTTGATAAAGGCTATAATATTAGGTATACAGAATATACTAGAAGTTCTCCTCGAGGATATAGGAATCCTCAAAATGGAATCTATATTTCTACATACTAATATTACGATTATTCCTCATTCCGTTTTATATGTTTATATTCATTGATCCTATTACATTATCAATCCTTGCGTTTCAGCTTCCACTAATTTAGATGACTATTTCTCATCATTTGCGTCATCTTCTAACACCGTATATGATAATATACTAGTAATGTAAATACTAGTTAGTAGATGATAGTTGATTTCTATTCCAACATACCACCCATAATGTAATAGATCTAATGAATCCATTTGTTAGTTAATAGTTTAAATGTTTTTATCGGAAGAGGTTTTGTCATCACATCAGCAATGTTCTTCTTGGTCTCGATGTAGTATACGTATAAATTATTACCTGATACTTCATCTCTAAGTCTCATTGCCTTTGTGCCAAAAAATCTGTTTCTAAATTTCTCTTCATTTGTAGACTTAATTATACTGATCGTTGATCTACTATCAGTAAGTAAGCCTTTAATAATTGGTTTCTTGTTAAGTTCTTGTATCAGGTAACTTAGATTATTTAATAATGGGACAGATTCACTTATCGCGTGTATTTCTGCTTCCGTAGTTGAAGTACATGTTAATGAAGCCTTGGTGGACTTTCCTCCAATTACCTTTCCATTAAGTAAATATATGTTGCCAATTTGTGATTTATAATACGGTTGGTTGCCATACGAAGCATCACTTATTGCGACTAGTTTATTATCTGGCTCGGTAGGTTTGTTTTTGTGCCATATCAGTTGTTTATCTCTAGTGTCCCACATGAATTGTATCAACTCATATGTCATGTCTAAAACTTGCCTAGAGGGGAATAGTATATGTTGAGCAAGTGTGTTGATGTAGTATAGTAAGTCAAATCTAAATTTATATCCAACATATGAAGCTAGACCAATCAACTTTTGCATTTCATGTACCTTCTCTTTGTATTCATCTTCATCTATTTCTAGTTCATCCTGGTCTATATAAAGACCTGGTTGACCTGGAGCGCTAAGTTTTCTTCCTTTTGGATTCAAAGGTACGTTTAATTTGGGTATTTTCTCAGTTAATGAGTTTTCCATACCTAATTTCATGTATTTACCTCTTTGATATTTGATTTCTAAGCCAAGTATGTCGTACTGAATTTCGTTATCACTTTCACCCAGATTTATTATCTTTGTATCGTATTGTTTCTTGAGTGTTGTTATGATTTTCTTATTTGCATTTAAGTCTTTGCTGAATAAAATCATGTCGTCAACAAATAAACATATTGTTACTTGACTATTCTTAAATACGCATGACCATCCACGAACTTCTTCCATACCACACTGTTTTATCAGGTATGATTTGATAGTTTCGTACCAGTTCGCTCCACTTTGTTTCAATCCATAAAGTGATTTCTTCAAACGTATCAACTTATCATTCATTCCTAAATGTGGTGGAGGTCTTATGTATAATTCTTCTTTGATGTCTGCATACAAATATGCCGAAGATATGTCTAATTGTGTAATATAGTAGTTATTGTCTAATGCAAGTGACAGGGATGTCATTAATGCATAGTGATGTACGGTATTGGATTGCATGCCTGAGTCGTAAGTGTCAGGATGCTGAATATCACCTCTTGCAACAAATCTAGCTTTATGAGTACCGTCACGTTTCTTGTTGAAGATAAACATTGAGTTTATTACTCTTTTAGGGTCTATTTCTTTTCTGTCATAATATTCGTCAGTGTCCCAAGTTTTCATCTTCAACAGTTGATTGACTTCTTTGTGGTATGCCTCGATATATTTTTCTTTTTCTTTAATATCTTTATTATAGGTGATTGCCTCATCGTATCGTAAGGTTGTCCGTATTGGTTTGATTGATTTTACTGCTTTTACAGCTGCAATCAGGTGAATTCGTTTCTTCGATCTCGGAGGTTCTAAACTACGCATATTCTTAGTATTCCATGTGTCTCGTGATACCTTAATTTCAGTTTCATTATCTTCTAATGATCTTTTCTTACTGTTGATAGTAGTATAGGCATTAGAGTCACCAATACCACCCAAACTGGAATTAGTTTGATGAGAATTTATCGGTGGGAGTTCTTTAAATGGGTCAGGGAATTCGGTAGGAGATTCTGGAGGTAGATCAGGGAGTGGGAGATCAGCGATGATAGATTCCTCGGTATTCTGTTCAGAAACAGTAGTTGGCGTTTTGATAGGAACAATATTGTGCGATGAATTATTTTCCGGTGGAGAAGCATCGATTGAAGGTGAACGGTGTATAATCCTTTTCTCAGTCTCTTGGTCACTTATCTGCGGAACAGTTTTGTTGTTGGTACCACCCGTACTGGATATTGGTACGTTTGTATGATTAGTCTCATTTTCACTGTACGAGTCTGAGTGTCTGAAATCTTTAGATTTACTGGCGTGCGACGACTCATGTGTGTTAGATTGGGACATGGGAGCAAGTAAAGGAACATTTAATTTATGCATACCACCCGAACCGGTACTCTCGATATTGGAAATTTGGGGGGTGCTAGATCTCTTCTTTGATGGAAGAATATTAGATTCAGATATGTTGGGGTCAACTTCTCTGGGTGCGCGAATATTGGTTTTAGAAACACGTTTCGAATCTTCAGTATGAGTTGACGGAGGTGTGGAATCGGTTGGACTCACAGCTTTTGAAAGGACATTTCTCGGTTGCTCAGGATGTAGTTCGATGTCAGATTGGAAGTCATGGTCAGATTCTATGTTAAGATCATCGGATTGTTGGATCTCATTTGACGCAATGAACGATTGATATGAAGCAGTTAAACGGTTTAAGTCTTCATCGAAAGTGAGTGCGTCGTAATTGAATTGATCTAATCTGGATTCCTTGCCCTGAAGAATAACATAGTTAGTTGTATCTACTGTCTTCTTTAAGGATGGAAGATAGATGATATATCCATAAGAGTTTCGAGACGGATGTAGAGCGTAGCCTGGGATGCCACGAGGATGTATTTTGGAGTTAGGGTTGTGATCATTGACGATAACAGGTTGACCGAAAGGTAACAAAGTACTGATATCAAGTCCTGCCAAGCCAGCATGTTGTCTTGCAGATTTTTTGCTTTTAGGTGAAGCTAGTGAATTTCTCACAATAGTAGAAAATTCGATTGCAGAGAACCATAAATGGTTCGGTAAACCACTACATTGCAGTTGAGTACGGCAGTCATCTAATAAGGTACGGTTGAGCCGTTCAGCGACTCCATGTGCTCGGGAATCCGCTGTGGTTGTATAGCATGGAGTTATACCATTTTTTTCAAGGAATTTATGGAGAGTTCTGTTAGTATACTCAGAACCACGGTCCATTTGTATAACCAAGACACTGGCCTGAAACTGGTTCTTAATAAAAGCTAGTATCGTAGTAAAAACATCGAGGATAGAGTCCTCGCGACGGTCGTGTAATGGATAAACCCAACGGAATTTTGTTGTCTCATCAGTAAATGAGATGAAATAGGATGGTGCACTTTTTGGTAGGTTGTGAACTGGACCAAATATGTCAGTATGTAGGTATTGAAAGGGTTCGTATGAATTTTGGTATTTTAGTCGTGAACCTTTGATATGTCTGTGTTTGGTGCTTTTGCCGATTAAACAATCAGGACATTGATAGTCAATAGCACTAGACCAGTCGACATCTGATTCGTTAAAATACGTGATGGTGTTATTTTTAAGTGAGTATCGAATTGTCTGTGCATTGGCATGTGCAAGCATTCGATGAATGAAAGGATAAGGATATTTGCGTGTACTTTCACTTGTATGGACATTATTGATGGTGGGTACGGAGATATTTGATGGAAGCAAGTACTTTTTAGATACCCAGTAAAAGTCTCCATATTTTACGATAGGTGCAAGTACAGTGCCGTCAGATCGTTCTAAGACGTTTTTGGTAAAGCATGCTGTGATATCTACTGCAGCCAATTCATTCAAACTGAGTAAGTCATAGGCTATGTTAGGAGTGTGCAATACCTTTATTGATGTTTTGGTGTTGTCCTGGAAGTGAAATTGTAGGTCACCAATAGCGTTAATTGGTATATTTCTTTTTTGAGCATCAACTACGTTTATGTCAGGATTAGATGATGCTGAGTGTATGTGATGAGCAGATCTTATAAGGGTTCGTGATGCTCCTGAATCGAGAAGGAGGTGTCCAGGGAGTTCATCATCAGAATGATTAGTGTGATTTACCGTAGATTCAGTAAGTTCCTGGCCTAAGGTGAAGGTCGTGCTTATTGTTCAATTGAATCGGTTCAGTAGTTGATTTACTGATGGAATCGTTGTCCGTGCTGGGAGAGTTATTAGATGTGGATACATTGTGAGCCCTGGCTGTTTTCGATTTCGAATTATTTGTTTTTTGAGGATTCCGAGCTATAACTTTGGGTTTGGTTGTATTCGTATAGCTGCGAGAATCATTCTTCTCATCACTCAGATTTCTCCTGTAATTAGGTTTGCTGTTTCTCGATCCCTGTTGTTCTTCATAAATAGCATGGATATCTAAGAACAGTTCAGCGACTGTCATATTTAGATGTCGATGACGTGTGTAGCGTAAAAATTTATATTCGCCAGATAGACCTCTCATAATTAATTGGCATGCGACCTTGTTATTGATATGAATGCCATTATTGTTCAGTCTGTCGATAATGTTTGTGACTTTTGTTTCAAATGCATCTGCAGGTGTACTGCCATTATATTGCAAATTTGCCAGGGTCACAATGTCGTTTGCCTCTTGGGTATCAGATTGCATTTTTTCAATACTTTTGGAAAGAATTTTCATGATATCCGTATAATCAACGGATAGGATGTCTTTGACCCAGGTAGGTAGGAATTGAGAGGGAGCAAATATTTGAAAAGTGTTATACAAGAAGGTGAGTTCATCATCAGTGATCTGACGTACGGGTTTTCCGTTTACTGTCGGAATAATACCACCGAGATTCGAGTTTTGTAAAAATTTGATGTATGTTTTAACCCAATTTGGAAAGTCATTAGGTGAGGTTAACATTGGTGGTGGTCTGACATATTTTTTAGTGGATGTCATATCAGAGTCCGCTGAGGATGAATCAGTAAATGTATTACCTGACTCAGGTGATGGAGTGCTCAGAGGCGTTCCAACTGATGATGGATACTGCGGAAACTGTGATTGTGGCCCAGGTGGAAAGTACATAGGCGACATTTGATAAGGTGTATACGGAATCATAGATGGGTGTCCGTAAAATGACCAACCAGATGGATTGGCTTGGTTTTGGGTCATCATGCACTGCTGTGGGTACGGCCCATTCTGTGGAGGTGGTACTGAAGCAGGTTGAGGAGAGGCATGATGGGGGTTCTCTGGAACAGCTGATGAAGCAGGTGTTGTTGTCTGTTGAGAGTTAGCCTTAGTGGAAGCCTTCTCACATTCTTCTGTTTTGGAAGCTGAAACGTCTAACGGATCTTGATTTGTGTGGACTTCCTTAGAAGTAACCGAAGCACAGGCGCTACCATGAGAAATGGGTGAATGTTGAGATAATTGTTGGGATTCCATTGTTGATAAAGGCTATAATATTAGGTATACAGAATATACTAGAAGTTCTCCTCGAGGATATAGGAATCCTCAAAATGGAATCTATATTTCTACATACTAATATTACGATTATTCCTCATTCCGTTTTATATGTTTATATTCATTGATCCTATTACATTATCAATCCTTGCGTTTCAGCTTCCACTAATTTAGATGACTATTTCTCATCATTTGCGTCATCTTCTAACACCGTATATGATAATATACTAGTAATGTAAATACTAGTTAGTAGATGATAGTTGATTTCTATTCCAACACATCTACTAACTAGTATTTACGTTACTAGTATATTATCATATACGGTGTTAGAAGATGACGCAAATGATGAGAAATAGTCATCTAAATTAGTGGAAGCTGAAACGCAAGGATTGATAATGTAATAGGATCAATGAATATTAACATATAAAACGATGATAATAATATTTATAGAATTGTGTAGAATTGCAGATTCCCTTTTATGGATTCCTAAATCCTCGAGGAGAACTTCTAGTATATCTACATACCTAATATTATAACCTTAATCACAATGGAATCCCAACAATTACATCAAAATCCACATTCTCTACAAATGAAGAAACTGCTTATAGTCAATTGAACGATTTACCGGTATTTTAACGCCATTATATATATTAGTAAAAAGATGGCGTATATTGATGGACTAACAGGGTCAAATAAAATCATGAATTGACTAGTATATACTTATAAGTATATCGTTCTACACAAACTAGGAAGATGACATACATGATGAGAATTGGTTATCAAATTCCATGGATGCCGAAACGTAAAAGATTTACTAAATAGTAGGATAATTATTGATAACATACAAAACAAAAAAAAAAGAGACAATATTATTATCTAGAAGTGTCGACTTCCTTCTGTGGGTTTCCTATGTTCTCGAAGAGAGCTTCAAGTGTATTCTATAAACTAAGAATATTAGTTTAACGAAAGATCGAAGTCAGACACCTATCTAACTTTCATTAAATTATCACACAAAAATCCCACATACTCTCGTCTTGCTAAACAAATAATAAATTGAAGGTGAACGATTCTTCTTGCAGCGTCCTAGCTGTTGGGTCGTCTTAGATAAATATCTACTGTTCTGAATTGCCAAATTTTCCTTCTATTGTATCCATTCGATGCTGGACGGCCAGTTCTACCGTTATTGCCCAAAAGGAAGGAACGTCGCGATACTTCAACACATTAAATACTTGTTGATTTTCGAACCAAAACTCTGAAGCAACACTTTCGTATATGGATGGCCCTTCAGAGAAACCAATAGGTATGTAAAGAATTGCTACGTGGTGACTCAAAGTGAATTATAGCAAAGTTATAAAAGCGCTACATTGTAGAAAATTGAGAACCACATTTTGACATACACGAATAACAGTATTTTTGTCCTGGCGCTGTAAAGTATTTTAAGTTATGATGATGAATTAACTATTTTCAGCCAATGAAACGTCCATAATCTGTTCTGAATTTAGGTGCATTGATATAGCCGGTCAATCTTCCCTTGTGAAATCACCCAAAATGCTGGGATTATCATTCTCAACAATTTTGATTTGTGCCAACCACTTCGATAAATCATCTTCCAGCTCAGTATCATCTTTTTCTGTAGTCCCACTGTCAGGATTTAATCCTAACTTTTTGAGACCGGATATCAATGATTTAATGTCTTCTTCGGATGCCTTTTCTCTTAGCAACTCTTCAAACAAAGTCACTTTGAAATCTATATCGTGTTTGTCCTGTTCAGGATCTTCAAATAGGTGAACCCCTGTTCTTGCAAATAAAGCTTCATCAGATAGTTGCACTTGATAAAATTGGGAACATCTAAAATGGAACTTACTGCAATAGTGCGACAAATATGCATACGGATTGTTTTCTAATAAAAATTTCTTAGTAGTATCATTCATTGAAAATGGATCACGTATTCTTTCTGGCGATTTACCGCAAAGAGGATATCCGCATCTTTTGTTTAGATTCCTCTCATCTACTAGGTCTTGATACATATCCGGTGTGAGAAATCGGCCCAAATATTTCAATGTTTTCTCATCCTTGCATTCTGAATCACATAATAAGCCTATAATCTCTAAAGTTATAACTTCTGCTTCATGCATGGAAAGTTGCCTGTGCTTTTGGAAAGGGATTAACGCCGTTTCCTTAATATCTTCAATCGTCGCCATTTCTTATTCTTGTTAACTTCGTCCTAATTTTTCAAACTAAGATGCCGATGTATAGATATTTTAGACTGGGAATGTTTATGAATTGTTCAATTCGCTCCTCAATGTGTCTCTTTCTTCACTTTTCCATTGCTTTTGACCACTTCTGGATGCCAGCTGATTTTGTATTGTAGTATTCCTATTTCGGACAAAAATATCGGAAAGAGATGAAATAAGAAAATTAGTTACTTTTAATATCACGATGCTGTCTCTGAATCGACCTGATCGATCTATAAGGTGTATATATTATTCTACCGAGTAATCCAAAAAAAAAGCAGCACTCCCATGCAACACAAGGATACGGCAGTAGCGAAGGACACAGCTAAAAAACGTTTACTGAGAAGAAATAGTGCGCCGTCAGCTATACATATAATTTCACGATTAGACAAAAAGTGGTCCTTCCTATGGAATACTATAGATAGACACAATATTGTTGAAGAGCAAGATGAAAGTAGCGCTGCAAAAAGCGAAGAAGAACATGAGGATGATTATGAATTGGAACAATTACTCAACATGATAAGAATACCAATGTTCCTGGAAAAGTTCATGCTCTTTGCACTTTTAACAAGCTTGGACTGTTTTTTGTATTACTTTACTGTATTACCGATACGACTGATAAAGGGATATGTAAAGCAATTCAAGAGTTATCGTCAGCATTATCGCCTGCAACAACGGTCTGGGCATAAGAATAAAATACCCTTTCGATATAGAATAACTTCAAGAGAATATAAAGAGAGATGTATGATTTTTATCATCGTGATTTCATCCATTTTGTTGAGCAAACTAGACACCTCAAAACTATATCACAGGATAAAACGGCAAAGTACGATGAAATTGTACATGCTATTCAGTGTACTGGAAATGGCGGACAAAATGTTGGCAAGTTTGGGCCAGAGCTTATTAACGGTTATGCTTTCTAGGAAAAACTCGGAACGGATATTACTGCATAAATGTTTGTTAGTGTCAATGAGCTTGACATATGTGACTATACACGGCTATGTATTGGTTTACCAGGCCATTTCATTAAACATAGCCGTGAATTCGTATTCCAATGCCTTGCTAACTTTATTACTATCCATGCAATTTGCAGAAATCAAATCATCGGTTTTAAAGAAATTTGATAAGGAGGGATTTTTCCAAATAACCATTGCAGACGTAGTGGAAAGATTTAAGTTGACCTTATTATTGTCAATAACTGGCCTTAGGAACCTCCAGTCGTGGTCATCTTCATTATCGAACACAAGCATCAATTTCTGGAGTCCACGTTCCACATTATCAATCGTCATTAACATACTTTGTGGGCCGATGGTAAGCGTGGTAGGGAGTGAAGTGTTAGTGGATTGGGCAAAGCATGCTTACATCACAAAATTCAATCGGATCCGCCCACAGATATATGATAAGTTCTATTATATAATATACAAGGATTATTCTACGAGAACGCACAAATTAGAAGATAGATTGGGATTGCCTTTACCTGCATTCGTTGTCCTTTTTATTGTAATGGTGAGGCCAACACTTTTTAAATCATCGGAACCTTCTTACCTTCCTTCGCTATTTAGGATCCTCTTCATGGGGGCATCCGTGTTTTTACTAGCATTGTTGGCAAAATTTACACTAGATCTTATTTTAATCAAATGGAGCAAACGGATAGAGCAACGGTTCAGAGACCAAGCTTTCAATACCGTTGTAACTGAAGAAGAATACGTCCCAGGTTTACTCTCGGGCGGTATGGGTAAAGTCGACGTGTCTACAAGAATTGCATTACATTCTGATTACAATAAAGAGAATCGTATAGAGACCGAAAGTGTATCGCCAATGCGGAAAAGAAAAACTACTTTAACTGCTGAATGTACTCCTCCTAGCCTAAATGATATTAGAAGACAGAAAGATTCCAAGAATCCACGATCGCTTGAAAATGTCGCTCGCTATAAAATGGTTTCTAAAAGAATATGGTAATCTAAGATCCGCATTTATCGCGGCTTACGGCTTTCGGATATTTCGTATATTGCAAGGAGCAAAAAAGAAACCCTGCTTACTAAAAAGCTATTGTTTTGCAGTTTATAAGTTCTTGCCTTTTGAATTATTGATCTTTCCTTTATCGTTTATTTAGTTTCCTATTGTAACTTGGAACTGTATTATATAATAGTGCACAGCACTGAAGTTGTAACTACTGTACGTCATGCTTTTCAGAAACATAGAAGTGGGCAGGCAGGCAGCTAAGCTATTAACGAGAACCTCGAGTCGTTTGGCCTGGCAAAGTATTGGGGCCTCAAGGAATATTTCTACCATCAGACAACAAATCAGAAAGACTCAACTATATAATTTTAAGAAAACTGTGAGCATCCGTCCATTTTCTCTCTCCTCCCCTGTTTTTAAACCACATGTTGCTTCAGAATCAAACCCTATAGAATCACGTTTGAAGACCTCGAAGAATGTTGCTTACTGGTTAATAGGTACATCCGGTTTGGTATTTGGTATTGTTGTTCTTGGTGGGTTGACTAGACTAACAGAATCGGGGCTGAGTATTACCGAATGGAAACCTGTCACAGGTACTTTGCCCCCTATGAACCAGAAGGAATGGGAAGAAGAATTTATCAAGTATAAGGAATCACCAGAATTTAAATTGTTGAATTCTCACATTGATTTAGACGAGTTCAAGTTTATATTTTTTATGGAGTGGATTCATAGATTGTGGGGTCGTGCTATCGGCGCTGTTTTTATATTACCTGCAGTTTATTTCGCTGTATCTAAAAAAACTTCAGGCCATGTCAATAAGAGGTTGTTTGGTCTCGCAGGTTTATTAGGATTACAAGGATTTGTTGGTTGGTGGATGGTGAAGTCTGGTCTTGATCAAGAGCAACTAGACGCAAGAAAATCAAAGCCTACCGTTTCTCAATATAGACTTACTACGCATTTGGGTACCGCCTTCTTTTTATACATGGGTATGCTCTGGACTGGTTTGGAAATATTGAGAGAATGTAAATGGATTAAGAACCCTGTTCAAGCCATTAGTCTCTTCAAAAAATTAGATAATCCCGCAATTGGCCCAATGAGAAAGATTTCTTTAGCTTTGTTAGCGGTGTCTTTCCTTACCGCTATGAGTGGCGGTATGGTTGCCGGTTTGGATGCTGGTTGGGTCTATAACACCTGGCCAAAAATGGGTGAACGATGGTTCCCTAGTTCTCGTGAATTAATGGACGAAAACTTCTGTAGAAGAGAGGACAAGAAAGATCTGTGGTGGAGGAATTTGCTAGAAAACCCGGTTACAGTTCAGTTGGTCCATAGGACATGTGCGTACGTTGCGTTTACATCAGTACTAGCTGCTCATATGTACGCTATCAAAAAGAAGGCCGTAATTCCAAGGAACGCGATGACCTCTTTGCATGTTATGATGGGCGTCGTTACTTTACAAGCAACACTTGGTATTTTAACTATATTGTACCTAGTCCCAATATCGTTAGCTTCTATCCATCAAGCTGGTGCTTTGGCGTTGCTAACAAGTTCTTTGGTGTTTGCCTCTCAATTAAGGAAGCCAAGAGCTCCGATGAGAAACGTAATCATTACCTTGCCACATTCAAGCAAAGTAACTAGCGGTAAAATTTTAAGTGAAGCGTCGAAGTTAGCCTCGAAACCATTATAATGGATAAAGGTATTCTTATGAGAATTGACAGTATACTCGCTTTTCCGCTTTGTCGCTCCAATGGTTGGATTGTATGTGTGAGGCTTTTTCTTATTATATGTTGGTATCCCTACGAGAAGCTGTAAATATGAATTTCTTTAGTAGGCATCACACACAACAATAGGGTGTATTTATTTTTATTTTTTTTTTTCTTATATAAATGTCAGTAATACATGATATCTTTAAGTTAGGATTTCACGAAATTTTCTTCTGCCTTCATCATGGCATCTGTATTTGTGCTCGCGAGCCTCCAAAGTATGAACATAAACACAGACCTATACGGAGAAAATGTTTCAGAGCATTTTTCCATTATGTCGTCGTCATATATTTTCCAGTTGTATTTCTTATGCTTAATCTTACTCTTTTTAACTACTTTTCTTTCACGCATTAATTCTTTTTCCAATTCTGGCTTATCTGAAAGGTATTTTGAAAAACCCCTAGCAATACCTAGATCTTCAGGAGCAAATACATCCATTCTTTTCAATCCGGAGATCAAGAACATTTTGGCACTCCATGGGCCTATACCTTTTACATTCGTAACTAAACTTTCAATCACTTCCTCATCATTATCTTTTTGACCGAAGAGCTTTTCGATATCCTTATATTTTTCAGTAAAATAGACAGCAAGAGACTCTAGATATATCATTTTCCTTTTACTCAATCCACATTTTGCGATTTCTGCACATTTTGCTGGGTCTTTGAAGTCTTCGAAAAGGATTTTGTAATCAGGAAATGCACCGCCATAAAGACTGACAACCCTTGCCTTGATGCTTTCAGCTGCTTGGCCACTGATCTGTTGAGACAAAATTGTGCTTGCAAGCCTAATAAAATAATCTTCGAGTGTATTAGGGACTTGAGTCTCCTTCAAGTACAACGTAAATTCATTATTCTTAAGTATGGGAAAAAGTGATGGATCTTTCTCTAAAATGTGTTCGCAAGCCATATTGAACTTTTCTTCATGTCTAGCAATATATTTCTCAGGAAGAGCAACCTCTAGAGGTCGAGACCCTAATTCTTTTGCTATTTCCTTAACAGCGTCTGCTTTTATTAACTCATCATACTCCCTTTTTAGTTTCATTGAGACCAATCCCTCTCTAGCTTCTCTTGATTCTCAGTAAAAAATTAAAAAGGAAAAGTACCACTTCCATCGTCATATCAGAGGGCAGTGGCCAATTCTCATTGATTCATAGATAACTTAAACTTTATGTAAGAATTCCCGTCGCCACCCCGCCCTGTAAATTCATCGCCACCGAAAAGATAATAATACCAAAATGATATATAAAGTAGGTCGAATAAGAAAGTATACTTAACGTAGTTAACAAAGTACATACCAAACATAACAGCAAAAATATACGTAAAGATGGATTTAACAATTTCAAACGAACTTACTGGCGAGATATACGGCCCAATTGAAGTCAGTGAAGATATGGCTTTAACTGATCTAATAGCATTACTGCAGGCCGATTGCGGGTTTGACAAAACAAAACACGACTTATATTACAATATGGACATTCTAGACTCAAACAGAACTCAGTCTTTAAAAGAACTAGGGCTCAAAACCGATGACTTATTATTGATTAGGGGTAAGATTTCCAATTCCATTCAAACAGATGCTGCTACTTTGTCCGACGAAGCGTTCATAGAGCAATTTAGACAAGAGCTACTTAATAATCAAATGCTTAGATCACAACTCATTTTGCAAATCCCTGGATTGAATGATTTAGTAAATGACCCACTGTTGTTTAGGGAAAGATTGGGCCCGCTCATATTACAAAGACGTTATGGTGGCTATAACACCGCCATGAATCCTTTTGGCATCCCCCAAGATGAATATACTAGACTAATGGCCAACCCCGATGATCCTGACAACAAGAAGAGGATTGCAGAGCTTTTAGACCAACAAGCTATCGATGAACAGTTGCGCAATGCTATCGAATATACACCTGAAATGTTTACCCAGGTCCCTATGCTTTACATTAATATCGAAATAAATAACTACCCCGTAAAGGCATTTGTAGATACAGGGGCTCAAACAACGATTATGTCCACCAGGTTAGCGAAGAAAACTGGCCTGTCGAGAATGATTGACAAGAGATTTATTGGAGAAGCTCGTGGCGTAGGAACCGGCAAAATTATTGGGAGAATTCACCAAGCCCAAGTCAAAATAGAAACACAATATATTCCATGCAGTTTTACCGTCTTAGATACTGACATCGATGTTTTGATAGGACTAGACATGCTGAAAAGGCATTTGGCTTGTGTGGACTTAAAGGAAAACGTTCTTAGGATAGCAGAAGTGGAGACAAGCTTTTTGAGTGAAGCGGAAATCCCAAAAAGTTTTCAAGAAGGACTTCCAGCACCAACGTCAGTTACAACTTCGTCTGATAAGCCCCTAACACCCACCAAGACTAGTTCAACTCTACCACCACAACCGGGGGCTGTTCCTGCGCTTGCTCCAAGGACTGGTATGGGGCCAACACCTACGGGAAGAAGTACAGCCGGTGCTACAACGGCAACCGGGAGAACGTTTCCCGAACAAACGATTAAACAGCTTATGGATCTAGGTTTCCCTAGGGATGCTGTGGTAAAGGCTCTTAAACAGACTAACGGAAATGCAGAATTTGCTGCATCCCTCCTTTTCCAATGAGCAACCACTGATATTGTGATCGGCCTCTACGTATGTAGCCCATAACACAAATAGATAAGTATAAGGATGTACATACTTTCATTGTTTCGTCAATTGTTGTTTGTATTGTATATGATTGTACTTCTGTTAAGTATATAATATGCAGATTGTATTTGTGCCTCAATGTGCGCCATTCATGTGTTGCAAACCGGTAATTTGATTCAAAAAATTCTTTCGTAAAATAAAACATATGCACTGGGTGTGATAAATTCAGTACTAAACGTTATAGGACGATAAAGCGAGTCATCGAAAAAATACCAACCTTTTTTTGGTCCCTTATAAACGTATGAAGTATAGTGTCCCCCATACAAACTCCCCGAATGACATGCAACCCCATACAGTCTGTATCTAAATGGTGGTACTTGGCCCCTGGTAGGAATGTCCTCATTAACAATAGCTTCATGATTAAAATCTCTCGCCCAATATGGTGTAAGATCTAAGGAGTAAGGATATTGGACAAACACATTATTCTTATTCATTTGATTGTCAAATCGTTTCAAATTAATAATTAGTTTCTTAGGCAATCTAGTAATCTTCAGTTGTTTAGTGGAAGGCTGCTTTTTTAAGCATTTAGGACATGACCATTGTTCATCGACACCTAACCTTTCGCATTTGGTGAATTCCCGGAAACAGTCTAATATGTTACAAGTTTTAACGCGTGGGACAGGAACAGAAAGAACAGAGAATGTTTGGTAAGTTGTGGAGGTATGTTCACAAACTTGACATTGTAGCCTAGATGCGTACTGTCCTTGGAAAAGGTCAATTATCGCACTGAAGTCGGTAAGCAAAAATCTTTCCCACTCGAGAGCACTAGCTTTGCGTATGGACATTTTTTCTCTCATTCGTTCTTCCTCATCTGATAACTGTTTAAGATGCTTTTTGCTGCCGTTTTGGTTCAAATCCTCGTGCAAGCCATCAAGCAAAAATTGACAAAATTCTTGACAATCTTGCTGCATTGAATCACTATACATGGGGTTGATATGGCCGCAAATTTTTTTAAACTGAATAGTCTGAACTGGTATCGTTCTTACGTTAGGAGGTGTGAATGCACCGTGTCTGTGCATATTATTGACCAAGATGGCGAAATTTTTAGCTAGCAACCCCTTAGAACCTCTTGAACTATCAAAATTAATAAAATTCAGATATGTGTTATCCAAAAACATTCGAACCAAATCGTGTGTTCCCACCAAACATTGAAGTATACAGTTCATATAACAACAGTTACCTATATTTTCCAATCCTACTATAAGATCTAGATCAAGCACTTGTGAGTTGTTTAGGATGGTCTGCCTCGACGAAGACAAGTTCTGTTGTGGTAAAGGCGGAATACGTGGCGAGAATACATTCGATGCAGGGGGCAAATAGGCATGGGCTTGTGCAGCGCGGATATCTGGCGATATTCTTTCCACAGTGTTTGCTTTATTTTGAATGGTCGAGGGTGTATTGAGTTTTGAGAGAGTGGTTGGTGGATGTGGACTAAATTTTTGAACGGTGGGAGAATTTCTGTTGGGGCTTGGTTGCGGTATAATGGGCAAATCTGAATAGTATAAGGGTAATTGAGGCCTTTGCACCGTTGTTAGCAAAGGCTGCGTATTCATGGATACCATCGGCATACTCTTATCTTTATTTGGAGATAGAGATTTCTGATTGAACAAGCCTGTTGGGACTTGCGGACTACCAAAAGCTGGCGTTGAAGACGAGGATGTAAGATGCGCTGTTTCACTGACAGATGATTGATACGCCCCACCTAATTTAACCCAGTTTGAGAACCCATTTTCCAAAATGAGTATTTTCGTCCCACTCAGCGGTTTAATTACTGAATTTTGGGAAAGAATCTTCGCAAGGATGCGAGTTTGCCTTTGCTGGAAATTATTATGCAATTGAGTGTCAGTATATAAAATAATGAACTTGAACTTGTCTCGATTTGAAAAGAAAGTGATATCTGAGTGCGGCGAAGTGATCAAAGAGACACTTTCAATTTGTTGGTCTGTAAAAGAATCCTTAAATGAGGCAGGATCGATGCATATAATGTTTTTGCATTTGATATGGGCCCTAACGAATTCAGACCTGGGCCGTACATCGATAAGCAAGAGAGCGTCACCATGAAAATGCAACATTGAACTTAATTTTCCAGGCTCTATAGTTTGCAACTGTATAAATTTAGGGTAATTTTCAATGACATTTCGAATCCGCTCAATATTTGGGTCATTATGCAAAAGCTGGATTCTCTCCCCGTACAAATTTCTAACATTCTGGTCCTTGTTGCTCGAAAATTCCTTTAGTCTTGGTAGAGTATCCTCCAAGAGCGTATATACGATCATGTAATATAAAAAAGCTGTTTCATTCAATCGGAGAAACCCCTTTGACAACCGGTTTGCATCTTCTTTAGGGGCCTGCATGGTTATATCCTGGCATGCGTCCACATAACTAGACCATATTTCTGCGCATTCTTGGAGCAAAGGCAGACACTCTTGTGGCACGTCGTCATCATCAAGAAACTTCTGAACTAAATGCCTAAGCCTGCCGAACCGCTCTTTAGCAGATTCGACAACCTCACTTAAGGCTTGTTCTGAGCCCATTACGCTTGTGCCTATTTGTGTAGAGAGATAATAAAGAAAGGACTCCACATACGTTGGAGAATACCTAGCAACTAAATATAGCTGGTGTTTACTTGATGTGTTGAAGTGAGGCGCAAGGAAAAAAGAAAAAAAATCAATGCCCGGTAGATCAATTGGACCAGGGGTTCTTGTTTTGCGACGCCGTACAGACAAGGCCAACTTTATAAAAACGATATTAGAAATTATTGTATATATGTATATAAATGTAGTATTTTTATCAACAGAAAATAGGTGGAAAACTCCCACCCTGTGCTAGACTTCATTCAAAGAGAGTCGGCTTTAACGTGGAGGACTTCCTTGTCTGTGGCGACGTTTTGAGACGAGGAATGACTGGTAGTTTGCTCGGGAAGTTCGTAGTTCTCTTG
This sequence comes from Saccharomyces cerevisiae S288C, assembly GCF_000146045.2. Classification (NCBI taxonomy): domain Eukaryota; kingdom Fungi; phylum Ascomycota; class Saccharomycetes; order Saccharomycetales; family Saccharomycetaceae; genus Saccharomyces; species Saccharomyces cerevisiae. The sequence continues at coordinate 460,628 of NC_001137.3, forward strand.
CACATTGATCTCACCATCTTCATTGAAGTTGATGTTCTCCATCTTGGCAAACAGTTGTCTCTTTTGCTCTTCCGTCAACTCCTGCTTTTTCTTGTTCTTGATCCAGTATCCTGGGTTCAAGTGTTTCAATTGTAAGTTTTTGGTGAAAGGCAAGTGACCACGCCTTTCTTCGAATATCATTAAACTCAACACAATGATAAGAACCAACCAATAGATGTTGTAACAAAGCATGGATGACAAGTAGCCGGTGTTCTGCCATCCAAGCAAAGCATTGAAGATATCCCACCCATTGTCCAGTTCTGGGTTGCAACAATTGACATGGTAAACGGCCTTTCTGATGTTATAAGACCCATTACCATCACCGCCTTCGGAAGCATCACCACCACTGGCAAGGTTGAATCTGTAATTTTCAAAGTACCACGCACCACGAGAGAAAAGACCGGCGGAGATCAGGTACAAGATCGAAGTAGACAAAATCAAGAAAATCTGCAGCGAGGATTTCGAAGCACCATAGTACAACAAATACCCAACAAGACCACCACATATCAAACCAACCACAACGGGCAATGGGTAAGCAGAGGCGTGCGAGCCCTGTGTGGTAATACCTGCACCGGCAACGAACACAACAGCTTCCAAACCTTCTCTCAAGACAGTAATAAACGGCAAAAGGAACATAGCATATCTTCTACTCAAGAACCCAATCTTGAAATAGTCTCTCTTACGGTGAGGAATCTCCACCAACGACCGCGCAATCTTCACTCTCCACTTACTCTGCATCTTATTCATTCTCAACATAGGAATACCCATCATCGAGATCATTATCGTCGCAATCATACAAAAGATACCTTCCCACAAGTCTTCCGCGCTTCCGAAAATATCCTTCTGCAGCGAATAGTACGCACCGATGAAACCTGCACCGATGGCCAGACAAATGATGAACCCGAGTAACACACCGACCCAAACCTGAATCCTTAATTTACGGTACAGCGCCCGGTCATGTTCCCCGATTGCCTGTTTCAAAAACGATAGCAGCACGGAAATAACAATCACTGCTTCCAAGCACTCTCTGAACACAACGAAGAAAACGGCCACGTTAAACACTTTGTTAGGCATGGCGGGAAGTATATGTGTGATGACCTGCTGAGAGAAGATTTCGACAACGTACAATCCGTCGTGTTATGTATTTTTTTGCTCACATTGAGCATTTTATATAACTAAAAGCTCAAGGTCGAACTACAGCCCATCGCTTCCACCGGGCCTTGCAACACCAACTTAGAAATCGGGTGCATTCATCTACGCTGTGCAGAGAATGAAATGCGCACCTTCTTACTGCTGCGACGGTGCTCGGCACGGCTTACGCGGGCGGGGGAAGGAAATAGCGGCCTGGCGTGAGTCGGCAGTCAGCGGCGGGCTCACTGTACTCGCTCGTTTAATGCACCAGCAGTATTCGCGCACTTAATAATAGTATTTCTGCACCCTGGCCTGGAAAGAATGCTCGATGCGCCCTGGTTGATTGGCGCAGAGCGTGTGTCAGTGCCGGACCCGATTTCTTTTTTTCTACACGTTGGTCTGATGTCTCAGGAGTTAGTAGTGACCGTGGTCAAGAAAAAAACAGGACGAAAAATTGTTGAGAACGTATACGTATATTGTATTCTTCTTTTTTTTCTTTGCTGCCCTTTTATTATCTATTTCATTTTTTAACCAGAGGCAATCGTAAGAGAGAGATAATATAGCCCTTTTTGGTCTTTTTTGGCACCTTCAGCCGGACCCTGCTCTTTTATTACCCGGATGCTCGGGTTTTGTCTTTGCATCCGGGTAGCAAAACAGAATACTTGCTTTCTTATTGAAGTAGAAAAAATACAGAGAAAGCGAAAAAGGCTTCCTTGGCGGATAGATGGTCTCACAACAAGCATAGCGTATACACGTGCACTCACAAGCATACACAGAAGCGCGCAAAATGAGTCTACCGGAGATTTTGCCTTTGGAAGTCATAGATAAAACAATTAACCAGAAAGTGTTGATTGTGCTGCAGTCGAACCGCGAGTTCGAGGGCACGTTAGTTGGTTTCGACGACTTCGTCAACGTTATACTGGAAGACGCTGTCGAGTGGCTTATCGATCCTGAGGACGAGAGCAGAAATGAGAAAGTTATGCAGCACCATGGCAGAATGCTTTTAAGCGGCAACAATATTGCCATCCTTGTGCCAGGCGGCAAAAAGACCCCTACGGAGGCGTTGTAAAAAGGCAAAAATTAACGCGAATTTGTATAGTGCATCTAAAAAAAATAATTAAGTATAAAAATAGATAAAGGAAATCAAGTGTTTCTTTTTTTTTTTTTGGTTTATTGTTTGACACTGGTGATTTGCTTAACCAGCGCCTCCAGCTTCGCGTTCGTGAGAGCGACGTCTTTTCCCCGCATCGCCACCGTACAATTCATTAAATGCCATATTCCGATCACGTATTGGACCTTGCGCATGCCGCCCTGCTGGCGGCACATATCGAAACACTTTGCTGAAATCGCATAGATCTCGCCCAGATCGTGTTCGAGCATTCGACCGCCTAAGTAGTTTACCAGTATTTGCAGCAACAGAGCCTTCTTCAATTTGAAGCGGTTGTCCGCAACGGCTTCTCCGGCAACGAACTTGTTGCTAGAGTAGAACTCGCGGAGCTTCGACACGTACTCGGCGCGCTGCTTGTCACTACATGGCAGCGGGTTCCAACTGAACGGCTCGAAATGGCTGAAAAGCCATAGGATCGTTACTGTGCACTCCCATATGGGGTTGAACTGCAGATCCGTTTCTTGTAGCAATTTCTCCACCTGAAGCCACACCTTGTTGCATTGCTCTACGAGTTCGCCCTGTTTGTCCCCCGAACATCGGCTCACTCTTGCCGCCTGCACTGTGTAGCAATTCAGAAGCGATATCATCTTCACCTCGCTGGATGTACCGCCAGATTGTGCAAGCCGCGTGTACTCTTCTACGGCCCCGCCGCCTTCAAACTGAACCTTCATGGCTTGCAGCAGCCTCACGTAGCCTGGAGAGGGCCCTAACTTAGGTGACTCGGTCGTCACTACGGCCCCCTTCAAGAGTGTTTGTTCCCACACTTTGTAAAACTCACAGAATTCAAGAATGCTCTTGTATGTCTGGATTCGTGAGTCCAGCTCATTCATCGAAACACCGCCAGCGGCAATGTTCTTAATCAGTTTCTGCGTTGTAGAATAGACTTTGGGGAGGAACTTCCTGGAAAAATTGCCCTTTTCGTCATAACAGTTCACGATGTAGCTGACACTTTGCAATAATAACAGTATGTTCTTTAATTCTTTGTAGTGGAAAATCATAGGCAACTCTACTTTCAGCGCTATCCTTGGCATGATTTTGATCACACATCCCTTACCTTCATTAGTGACTAGAGATTGCTTGTTTGTGTCAAAGAAATTTTTGAATTCGTTCAAGTGGTCCGTAATATTCCCGTCTTTACAAAGCTGGATTACCATCTCTAATGCCAACTTCCATGCATATAGCTCAGGCCCCACCGTGTGCAGCTCCGTGCTTCGCAGCTCCTGCAGAGCATCCTCGGGGATTGGGAACCTCTCATTTAGCAAGTAATTCACATAACACAGATTTAGAAACCATTTCCATTGTGACTTTTCCCGACATTGCGAGAGTAGCCCATGAAAACTCGTCTTCACCCTGCGGTGCTGTTTCAGCTTAATGCAAAGCATCACGCCGACATACTGGAATACGGATGCCCAATTTTGATACAACTCATCCTGCAAATTTACCATGTACTGGACTAATTCATTGCAATTTCTTAGTGCAATCTTATAGTGGAACTTACTGTCTCTCATAAGTGGCAAGTCATGTAACAGCAGAAACTCGCAACGCATGATCTCTTCTACCAAATCTGTGTCGCTCTGGTGCGTTTGTAACCGTTCTTTCAAACTGGAAATGTAAAGCTCTGCTAGGTCAAAATTATACGTCTCCTGTATCAATAACTCCACCATCTCAAACGTGACCTTACTATCCTCCAGAACTGAAAGCGTACATTTCGTTTTCAATAGCTGAAACATCTGGATAGACATGTTCATGAGGCCATAATACTGCTTCAACCCTTCCTCAGAACCGATTTTATTCGCAATTGAATATGCATGGTCTCTGTATTCCTGTGCTAAGTGGTATACTTGTGAAATACTAAGTTTGTCGCCAAGATTTTCCATGAATTTGTACTTCTTTCGAAATCGTTCAATTTCTACCAATACTGATTCCCCTCTGATAGCTGAGATGTCGGGATTCCCTTTGCTGATAGATCTAACTCATCTCTTTACGTATTTTAATTGTGAAGCCGTAAATAGTTATCTTCCAAGTTTCTCTTACGCGAGCTTTTTGGGAAAAGAAAAAAATTTGAAGATCTACATATAAAACATGGCTTCAAAGGATTACTAATGACTTTTTTTACCTTGATAGGTATTCTTGATGGTAAGAGTAAACAAGGGACGTGAAAATTACAGTAGTTACTGTTTTTTTTGGACTATAAGATCGGGGGAAAGATAACACATAAGAAATAAAACGACTACTAGTTAGACTGCTCTGCGGAAGAAGCAAGGAAGTAAAGGCTGCATTTTATTTTTCTTTTCTAGTCCAACATAAACAGGTGTATCAAGAGAAACTTTTTTAATTATGGCCGATGAGGAACGTTTAAAGGAGTTTAAAGAGGCAAACAAGATAGTGTTTGATCCAAATACCAGACAAGTATGGGAAAACCAGAATCGAGATGGTACAAAACCAGCAACTACTTTCCAGAGTGAAGAGGACATAAAAAGAGCTGCCCCAGAATCTGAAAAAGACACCTCCGCCACATCAGGTATTGTTCCAACACTACAAAACATTGTGGCAACTGTGACTTTGGGGTGCAGGTTAGATCTGAAAACAGTTGCGCTACATGCCCGTAATGCAGAATATAACCCCAAGCGTTTTGCTGCTGTCATCATGCGTATTAGAGAGCCAAAAACTACAGCTTTAATTTTTGCCTCAGGGAAAATGGTTGTTACCGGTGCAAAAAGTGAGGATGACTCAAAGCTGGCCAGTAGAAAATATGCAAGAATTATCCAAAAAATCGGGTTTGCTGCTAAATTCACAGACTTCAAAATACAAAATATTGTCGGTTCGTGTGACGTTAAATTCCCTATACGTCTAGAAGGGTTAGCATTCAGTCATGGTACTTTCTCCTCCTATGAGCCAGAATTGTTTCCTGGTTTGATCTATAGAATGGTGAAGCCGAAAATTGTGTTGTTAATTTTTGTTTCAGGAAAGATTGTTCTTACTGGTGCAAAGCAAAGGGAAGAAATTTACCAAGCTTTTGAAGCTATATACCCTGTGCTAAGTGAATTTAGAAAAATGTGATGGGGAAGGAGTAGACGAAAAGAAAAAAAGGTTTTCTATTTGTTCCATTTTCTCAATTATTAATGGTCCTCAAAGAAATAAAAGAAAAGGAAGAAGAAGTAATTGTAATATCAAACGGTTTTTTATAGTATATTCTTCTTATTCTATATTTATATATCAATGTTTTATAATAAGATGTTTATTCATAGCATATCTGGTGGATCGTCTCTATTAAGCGCCAGCGAGGTGTTTGCCTCTGCATTTTTCAGCAAAGCAAGCTCCCTTTCCAGCTTGAATCTATGTTCACGCTCATCCGACAATTCTTTTTCATACTTTCTTTGTGTACTCGTAAGCACTTTTTTAAACTCACTTGTCATTATTGAAAGTGAACGTGATCCAGAACCGCTTGTGGGGCTTCCTACAGAGGAAGGTGAACTTGGATCCCAAGTCACCGGCGAACTCGCTGGTGATGACATGCCGAAATTATGTCTGCTTGAATTCAGCTTGTTGTTGGCTTTTTCAAGTTCTTTATTTTCCTGCTCCAATTCGTGTAATTTCTTTTCAGTTTTACTCAAATTCGAGTGGTTGTTTAATAACTTATCTTGTAATTCTCTGTTAGTCCGCGTTAGCTTCTCGATATCTTGTACATATTCGGCACGGTCATTCTCGAATTGCTTAGTCAAGAAATTGTGTGCCAGTTGCAAATCACTAAATGCCGTTTCTAGTTCTTCTAATTTTTTAGAGGAGTCTTCCTCTTGAATTGCAGCGGCGTTAGGCGAAATAGGTGGTGATGACGTATTTTTTTCTAGACTGACGCAGGTATCCAAGATAGAATTTATCCCATTTTTCAAGAACTTCACAGGGTCATCTAATGGTATTGGCTTGATATCAATGCCTTTCTGAATGGAGTTTGACATCAAGAAGGACGTTAATTCTTGAAGTATTTCATTTTTATCGTCATCAGCTTTGTCAGTATGGTAAGCACCCTTGTTAAATTTATCTGTGCCACCCATATTAGTGGAAGACCTCGCTCTTTTAGAATTTGGGAAACTGTTGTTGTTTTCCTTCGTAAGCTGGTCTATCCCTGTAGTGTTAATGGATTCAAGGATCCTCAGCATCATTTCATACCAATCCGCAGACTTCGGCTGCAGCTTCAGCAACTCATTGAGTGTGGGATTTAGATCATCAGAGTTCAAGTGCTCTTTTTGAACGTAGTATAGGGCGAACTCAGACACTAGCTTTTTGTCAAGGTCTATTTCTGACTCGTCATTTTTACTTCTATACAGAAGATAGTCAAAATAGTCAATGGAAGTGTATGGTCTACTATTGTGATGCGGATGTGACGGATTTTGGGAGAGAAGGTACTGTTTCAATTCATCGTATTTCAATGGATACTCTTCGTATCGTTCTGCACTAAAAAGCAAAGGGTTCGCTCTTCTCGAGAGCTCTAGATCAAATTTATGCATATGAAACGTGATATCCACCGTTATTCTCCCTCTCGAACACAGGACTTCGATAGTATCTTTTGTAATCTGTTCAGCTCAACTATTTGTTACCATACCATCATCATCACTTTACACATACTCATCATGTGTTTATTGACGCGAGCGCGACTTGCAAGAAAAGGCATAATTGTGGCGAGGTAATGAAAAATTTTTGACGTTTCCCTCATTCATTCATACATAACATTTTGGGATTTTGGAACAAGGCGAGAGGAGAACGTCTTTGGACCACTGTAATAGTACACAATGCAAGATATTTTAAGTTTATGCTAAAAATCCAGAAGTGACGCTTCATCAACGGTGTCAATATGGACCGAATTTTAGTGTATCTTCAATTGTAACCGTGAGGAGTAGACTCTTTGAATACGGGGGAAGAAGAAATATCATATTCAAAGCTAATTCATTGAAATTAGTGCTTGTCTCATCTAGCCTTTAGTGCTTAATCTCTGGAGGAGCACATATGGGGTTAAAGCCATGCCGGGACTGGGGGCCCCTATCGGGGCTCGAACCCGAATCCCGCGAGTATTTATTTGAAGGTCCGGGACGCAAGTTACCTAATCTGGTTAATTGATATCCCATTTAGGCGATGACGTTCCTTCCCCTCACCCCTCGGCTTGTTAGAAGATCTATTGTTATAGCCTCCTCTGGAAGAATTTATGCCAGATGAAGAAAAAAACTTCTCGAAGTTCCCAGATGCCCAAATGAGGGCTTTCCATCCCTGTTAGCTGGAAAAGTGTAAGTATATCTATATAAAAAGTCGGCCTACTTTTGCCAGGTTCGTCTTTCACTTGCACTCTCTTGATCTTACTTTCTACTCAAAAAGAATCCAATACACAAAAATAAAATCAGTACTATTACTAATAATGTTGTCTAACGCTAAGCTCCTTCTATCATTGGCCATGGCCTCTACGGCTCTCGGATTGGTATCTAATTCTAGTTCCTCTGTAATCGTGGTACCATCAAGCGATGCTACTATTGCCGGTAACGATACAGCCACGCCAGCACCAGAGCCATCATCCGCCGCTCCAATATTCTACAACTCGACTGCTACTGCAACACAGTACGAAGTTGTCAGTGAATTCACTACTTACTGCCCAGAACCAACGACTTTCGTAACGAATGGCGCTACATTCACTGTTACTGCCCCAACTACGTTAACAATTACCAACTGTCCTTGCACTATCGAGAAGCCTACTTCAGAAACATCGGTTTCTTCTACACATGATGTGGAGACAAATTCTAATGCTGCTAACGCAAGAGCAATCCCAGGAGCCCTAGGTTTGGCTGGTGCAGTTATGATGCTTTTATGATCGAATAGTCTTTAACTAGAGACTTATTTTAAACAGGACATGTGTTTTTTACTAATATTGTATTCTTCGATGTAGTCGTTATAGTTCTTTTTCTTCAAATCATTTAAATAAAGAAACTATTTTTTCTTTTTGTGTGTAGAATAATAAATGTAATTCTAGTTCTTCCTTTTTTTTTTTGGCTTTTTCACAGCTCATCTTTTTTACCCATTTGGTCATGATTATGTTGTTTGCCGTTGTGCAATAGGGAGTTTGTAAATCCTGAGATAAAGTATGGTGCTTCGAGGTTAGCACTTAATTGGCGTAAGCTGCTTAATGACAAAACCCTCCTTGGGCTTGGCGTATACGAAATATGCTCCTGCGAAGCGCAGTGGCAATATTGAGCACTATGTTAACGATAACGTGTTGGACTCATCGTCTGTGCACATATGATTGAAATCGGGAATCCTCTGCTTTTTTTAGGTAAAATCAAACTTTGGCTAAATTTGGATGATTACTTAAAGTAAGAAATGAATCTTAAGAGATGTATGAGTTTTGTGATAATTGTTGTGATTCCATTGTTGCCAAAGGCCATAATATTTTGAAATTCACATTCCTTCTACAAGGTATTTGTTTCTTAAATGTTCATCTCCAAGAAATAATTGGTTTCGTGGTCTAGTCGGTTATGGCATCTGCTTAACACGCAGAACGTCCCCAGTTCGATCCTGGGCGAAATCATTTTTTAAATATGCCAAGCATAAAGTGTAACTCTGTTTCTCTGTCTGTCTCTATTTCTTTTTTAAAATCGTGCTCACTATCGTATTGTATTGTATTGTATTGTATTATTGCTATATTATTTTTTATGTATTTTGTCTATAATACCACCCCCCGTCTTAATTTCTCTTTTGATACATTAAAATATAGGCAGTCCTCGAATCAGAAGCTTCTTCGCCACCTTTCAAAACGTCATCGTCCTCTAGTTCGGTAATATTTACATCATCTATTCTATACCATTTGTTGTGCTCGCTATGATAAACATCCGCTGTGTAATGACCGCCATCGGAACTTACCCCATGATGGTATATAACTCCGGTTAGCTTATATCTTCTATCATCAATCCCTGAGGTGTTGTTTTTCAATGTTATGGAAGACATTGATTCTTCAGGTATGATTAACTCGTGACCATATTTAATTTTTTTCCTGATCTTCTCAATACGTCCATTGTACGCGTTATAGTTCGTCATTGCGTTGTCTTTGTTCACATTATTTATGAATGAGAATCTTTTGAATTGGATTAAAAGAACTTGCGGCAATTTATCAATAAAAGTCTGCTTCTTGGCCTCGACATCATTCCCTGACGAGGACTTAAAGGGTAGCAATTCGTATTCACTAAATTTTTTGAATGCAGTTTCTAGATCATTCACACCAGCATCTGAAATGTCCAATTGAATTGTTTGGAACGGATCGAGTGTAATCGATTGAGATTCCTTATTGTTCGGTATATCTAACACAGATCTGAACTGGCCACCGAAAAGTTTGGAGATTGGTGATGGAACAATCTCGACAGTCCTCTTGGCAGCGGTCTTAGTTTTCTTGCCTCTTTTGCTAGATCCGCTCACTTCATGCCAACCATTTTCTTCGGTAGAGTCATCATTGATCACGCCATATTTTTCTATCAACTCCTTCAGTCTAGGACTAGCATTTTTGATAAACTCTGCTTTTCCATAACGTGACAAATTTCTAATAAAGAAAACTTTCAATTGTTCATCATTAATACTTTGCAGCATATTTTGAATTTCATTATCGGTTAAGCCATCAATTGCAGAAATTAATTCCTCGTGTAATTGGTCCAATAAGTGGGTCAAAAATTCTTCTGCGTCTTCCTGATGGCCCCATTGCAAGTCTTTGAACTTCGGTATAGTAGACAAAGTTTTGTAAAATTCGTCAGGTTTGACAGCATCGGCAGTGGCGCAGTGTTGGAAACTCTTGGATTTTGATGATTTTTTTGCATCACTTTCCGTGGTTTTTTCAGCATCATCAGCATTCTCTAGGAATTTTTTCTCATAGGTTTCCTTATCGAATTGCTTATACATAGTCAAACAAGCATCTAATAATTTACAGGATGATGTGCCGACTCTTGAATTGGTATTCCGTGTACTGAGAACGTTAATTACATCAATAAATGGCTTACAGTAGAGTAACACTTGTAACACAGAACTCATAAAACAAATGTTGGCTCTGTTAATTATGCCTCTTGGAATAATGGAATGGACTGGTATTTTGTTTTCAACATCTTTATTCCGTAAAACGTAACTAATGAAATCGGGATCAAAACACATTCTTAACGCAATCGAACCCAGTGGCTCAATACCCTTTGTAGAAGGTGGAACGTATTTTTTATCCTTTTTCTGAGGCTGCTTGGACAACAGGGGAGAGCTGGATTTACCTATAGTCGCCGCAGCCATGTTTGTTGATGAAACGCCTGCGGTCGTACCAGAAATTGGTGTTTTAGTGACCATCGATCCGGAGACTGTTTTGTTACTAGCTTGTCTACTTTTAATCGCATCTGATGCTATGGCGGACCAGGATTTTGCTGCTGGAGGAGATGGTGAAGGTGAAGATGTCTTGGAAGTATTTTCTTCAACAGATTCCTCTGGTTCCTTCTTATCCACTACAGGTAAAACAGTAGCTTGAGGTTCCTGTATAACTTTTTCGTTACGGTCTTGCTTAGCATCCTCTTTCTTTACTTCAGTTTTCTTTTTAAGCTCGTGCGCATCTTTGCTCGCATGTGGTTTTTTATCATGAGCATCTTCTTCTTCCCCATGTGTTTCTGTCTTTACTTCCTCATTATGCTTTGGTATACTATGGCTTTTTGTGTGATGATGGGCAGAGCTCTTTTCTACAGATGAGTTCTCTAAGCTTTCAGAGTTTAGGTTCAAAGCCTTCATGTTTAATTCGTACCTTTGGACACTTGCCGCAGCAAATTCTGCTTCCGTAGTGTTTATGAACAGTGGCAATTGAATCAAGTTTGATGAATTTTCCTTGAGATTCTTTAATTTAGTGACATCAAACTTGTATAAATCATACTGTGAAGAAGAGTTGTAGGAAGAGTACGATGGTGAAGTAGCCGAAGAACCGTTGCCGTTGGAAGAGTTGGTCTGTTTTTTCATGCCCGCATTGCTGCCACTGTTTGGAGAGGCCATCATGGGGATATGATTGTTAGAGTAATTGTGATGGTAGGTGTGGGATTTGTTGTAGCTCATGCCGCTACCGCTAGAGTTGGCGCCTTGATTACCGCTGCTTCCATTGTTATTGGTAATGCCATTAGAGTGCCACTTCTTCTTGTTAATGTTGTTGTTATTGGTAGTGCTTCCGCCGTTAATATTGTTTTGCGGAGGCAAGTGATGTGGGCTGCCACTTTGATGGTAGATTGGCTGGTTTTGGTTGACCATATTAAACGAATAGGCAGGTATTTGTGTGGGGTATAGATATGGGGCCTGAGTGTAGCCGTACATCTGCAAAGGCGCTTGATAAATAGGAATCTGCATATTGGTTGGCGTAGGTGGTGGTGGAGAAGAGGTTTTCGGGTACATCGAGTACGACTCTTCTTTGTTAGCGTCTTGCATGTTCATTTTTTTTAATGATGATGGAAAGGAAAGCGGTACCTGGATGATGGTAGCAGACGAGTCTGACTTACTATTAAAATGACTTTCTTCTCTAGAAACACTTCTCTTCCCTTTCGCTTTTTCGCTGCTTGTTTGTTTTATCACATTATATTTTTTTCCTTCTTTTTCTTTTTCTTCCTTGCCTTTGCCCGTAGAAAAATTACCCTCTTATTACCGTTCACCTATATACGTATTCCTTCTACATAGTTATGTTATTGGTGATCGCATGAGATTTGCAAACAGCACCAAACAGCTCAATGCCCCTGTCGATATCATCAACTTCTAAGAAACTAATAGAAAGCCTAAAGCATGACTGACCCCAGTTTTTCTCATCGCCGATGACCTCGAAATTGGAGCCGTCGGCAAGGATGACATTAAATTTCTTGGCAAGAATAGTGGATATCTCCATGGCATTGTACGCTGGTGGGAGAGTGATCCAAGTAAAATAGCCGCCCTTCAATGGCATAATCTCGGTTCCTAGGGGCATGTATTTCTTAAGCGCCGAGGTCAAGACAGTGGCCCTCTCGGAGTATACGGATCTCAGATGTGCAATGCATCTCTGGGCGGCACCACTACGCAGCATCTCACCCACGATCATGGAGTTCAGTTGTGAGGGAGTTCCGCCAGAGACGTTTGCACCACCTTTAGATAGCTGTCTGGCGAGATTCGCGTTGATTGACTCATGGTATCCAAATCTGAGCCCAGGGGCGATCAGCTTGGAGAAAGTTGCGTTGGACACTGTATTCCCGAACGAGTCCTCACCGGAGGGCGCTGTACTTCTGTCTATGTGCACCATCCTTAGGGGCGGAGAGGGCAGCTCATCTGAGGGCGTCGTGTAATCTAGAATATCGTACACGTCATCAGTGATTATCAGCATGTCGTACTTCCGAGCGATGTCGATAAGTCTGCGTCTGGTCTCAAGCGAGTATGTGTTTCCCGATGGGTTTGCAAACGTCGGGATGCAGTACATAACGTACCTGTAGACCTTCTTGGTCAACTTTGGCCCCTGAATCATCTCTGTGGTACTATGGGGCTGCGGCTCCGCCTCGTGCTGCTCAAGGGCAGAAATCAACGACTCGAAATCAATCGAGTCGTGGCCCTGCTCGTTGATGGCGGTCATTTTCCCCTTGAATCCCGCATCTGTGAAGCAATTGTTGATCAAGAAATATGTTGGCGTGATGATGAACGCCTGCCTGGTATACCCGTTATGTGGCAAGGTTGTTTGCAGAAGGATGTTCAGCATGCCATACGAAGCGCCGCTATTCAGATTCAAATAGTCTGCCCGTGTCCTGCTCCGAGCCCCATTTTCGAACTTAAACAGCTGATCATTCAGAAACGTACAAATCTGCTCTCGCACCCACAGGGCACCTTCGTCCGAACCGTACGTCAGCGGATGCCTGTTATAGGGGTCGTTATCGTACTCCCTGGTCTCGGGCCCCAATATAGCCGCAGTCGCTTGAATTACTGCTTCTCGAGGCAGCAACCTCGAGCTCGGATGGCCCTTGAAGAAATTGATTTCCTTGTATTTCATTACCGCTTGCTAGCACGCGTTGTTCCTTGTTACAGCGATGCTCCACCCAGATTTATGTGTTGATTTCAAATCCTCTTCTCTTTATCACTAGTTCGGCATCCAGCAGCGGCAGCCCGCGATAACTTTGACGGAACTCCGCCAGCACACGTCGCGCCTGCGCTGGGCCGGGAACATGCCAAAGGACACCAGCCAGTAGTAGCGGTAGTGACCATTCGTTCTTTATCACTAGGGGCTGTCGTCCAAACAACGCCAGGGCAGCTGCTTGCTCATCTTGCTGCATCAATGCTATGCCCATAGCCTTGGTCATTTGCGGGAAGTCGCGCAGCCTTAATGGCGGCTGCCCTGGTAGCGTATCCATCTCCTGCAAGAATACCTTCCACTTTTCCCTGAGCGCCGTGGAGTGCATTGTGCCACGCGCAAACGCTTCGACTTTAATCCGTCTAAGCTCATACTCAATCAGTTCATCTTCTGGGCTGGTGCGACGATCGCGATTCATCGCCTGGTAGTGCTGGAGGAACTGCGCGGGTAAGAAGAGCCTGTCCTGGTACAATGCTACGCCAGCCATTTCACATAGCAGGCGGCCCTCTACTGGCAACCGGCGTGGCATCACATGCTGATACCACATGTATGCTATAGTGTCGGCATGGGCAAGCGCAGCGGCTCGCGCTAGCATCGTGTGCAGCAGCTCCACATCCACGCTGGTCTGCTGCTGCTGACGCAGCAGCGCCAGTGCATCGGACATTTTCCCGTTTAAACTGCTTAACAGTATTCGCGACCGCACATCGGTGGTCACCAGTCTTTTCGTGATAGTCAACATGACGTGTTCCGTTCTTATGTTCGAGCTAATGCCTCGTCTGCTCTTCCACGTTCAGATGTTCCCTTGATTGCTCAAAACACTCTCAGCAGGCCGAGATTTCGATTTTAGCCAGCAGTACGGAAGTAATCCGAGCCATGAAAAATTTAACCAGTGGCTCGCCCTCTATACGTATCTGTTCACGTACAAGCGGAGCCACAGAATAACCTCCCCGACGATGTTCAAACTCACCTCTCGACTCGTCACGTCAAGGTTTGCTGCCTCTTCCAGACTGGCCACCGCTCGAACCATAGTATTGCCCCGGCCCCATCCGTCATGGATCTCTTTTCAGGCCAAAAGATTTAATTCGACGGGCCCAAATGCCAACGATGTCTCGGAAATCCAAACCCAGTTGCCTTCCATCGATGAATTAACCTCTTCAGCTCCTTCTCTTTCCGCTTCTACTTCGGACCTTATCGCTAACACGACCCAAACAGTGGGCGAGTTGTCCTCCCATATAGGGTACTTAAATAGCATTGGCCTGGCCCAAACCTGGTACTGGCCCTCGGACATTATCCAACACGTCTTGGAGGCCGTTCATGTTTACTCTGGGTTGCCTTGGTGGGGAACTATCGCGGCCACCACCATCCTCATTCGATGCCTGATGTTTCCCCTCTATGTCAAGTCCTCTGATACTGTTGCTAGAAATTCCCATATCAAGCCCGAGCTGGACGCCTTGAATAATAAGCTAATGTCCACTACAGATTTGCAACAAGGTCAGCTAGTCGCCATGCAAAGGAAAAAACTGCTCTCCTCGCACGGCATTAAGAACAGATGGCTGGCCGCACCCATGCTACAAATTCCAATCGCCCTTGGGTTTTTCAACGCATTGAGACACATGGCTAACTACCCAGTAGATGGGTTCGCTAATCAAGGTGTCGCTTGGTTTACAGACTTGACTCAAGCAGACCCTTACTTAGGTTTGCAAGTAATCACTGCCGCTGTGTTCATCTCATTTACAAGGCTGGGGGGTGAGACTGGTGCTCAACAATTCAGTTCTCCCATGAAGCGTCTTTTCACTATTCTACCGATCATTTCTATACCGGCCACAATGAACTTATCGTCCGCTGTGGTCCTCTACTTTGCCTTTAATGGTGCCTTCTCCGTCCTACAGACAATGATTTTGAGAAACAAATGGGTTCGTTCGAAACTGAAGATAACAGAAGTAGCTAAACCAAGGACTCCTATCGCTGGCGCTTCCCCCACAGAGAACATGGGCATCTTCCAATCATTAAAACATAACATTCAAAAGGCAAGAGATCAGGCGGAAAGAAGGCAATTGATGCAAGATAATGAGAAGAAGTTACAAGAAAGCTTCAAGGAGAAGAGGCAGAATTCCAAAATCAAAATTGTTCACAAATCAAACTTCATTAATAACAAAAAATGAATAAAGGCTCTATATCTCTCTGTAAATATAAAAATATAAAACTCAAACCCTCGATAGGCGGGACCAAATTTTTTCTCTCTCAGCAGTGGATTGTATACATTTACCACGAAAATTGTTTATTGCTTGAAATAATCATTTGGATTCTTAATAAAATCTTGCAGGATTGTCTGAACTGCACCTAATCTGGACCCCATGCTGTTGGCTAAGTCTTCTTGGTTTATAAAACTCATGGAAAATACAATAGCCAAGTTTGATGCGTCCATTTTATTATTTACAACATGCTGATGTACTTTATTCAAATGAAATACAATTCTTTTCAAAGTTTGGTAATAGCATGTAGGTAACTTTTGGAGTAACTCATTCATCATTCTCTTGTATTCTTCATTTACCATTGCATGTGCTTTATACTTAATCGCCAAATCGGTAAAGTCGTTCACCATAGCATGAGAAAATAAAGAATCTGGTAACTCTCTTAAATACATCTTAAAACAGCCTGCGATCGCATTCACTTCAAACCATCTATCGTCCTCTAATGTAAAGGAATTATCTGTTGCACCTTCTTCGTCAAATGCGTTCTTTAGTGCATTTATACTGCCGATGGAACCAGGAATTCTGTACAATCCCACTTCATCTAGCCCACGCAGCTCAATCTCTTCCAGCAATTTCACAACAATTGTAGGTATCAAGGTATTCTCTCTTTCACAAACGTCTTCTAATGGTACCCCAAATATCTTATTATGAGTTTTACCTTTATATTTTTTCGAATGGAATGAAAATCTCTTGGAAGCCTTGATCATTTTTATCCATTCTGTGAGGTCACTAGAACTAGCCGTTTGAATCAGATATTCATGGCCATTTTGCATAACTATCTTGAACGCATAGTAGTAAGCCGGAATGTTTCTGTGATTGATTATTTCCATTATTGACTTGATTTCAAAGGTCTTCAAACTATAACTAGGTTTTAAGTCGTGTAGTTGCATGGAATCAACCTCTGGAAGTATACTTGGTAGAATGGATTTGTTACTTGAAACTTCTTGCGATAATATACTGTTGAGTGAATAATTAGAACTGGATGTGTTGAATCCACCGATTGAAAATGGTCTTCTGAAAAATCCACCTATTTTTTTACTAACACCATTATGGCTGGAATTTGACACTACTGATGATCTATTTGTGGAAAAGGAGGCCCTTGAATCTCTTCTATTCCTTGCTGAATTATTGCTTTCCATAACACTACCTAGAGAAGGCGTTTGACCGGTGTTCTTATTGATATTATAGCTATGATCGTTGTCACTATGAGTACCTGAGATAATAACAGACTTCCTATTCTTTTTCGGAACGGCCTGATGTAAAGCAGCAGAGTTCTTCAAGATCTTTTCTTGATCGAGTAAAACCTCTAATTTTCTGGCTTCCCTCTTTATTTTTTCAATTTCATTGACTAGTATTTCATTAAATACTCCCTGCTCTTGAAATCTCTCCGATATGGCTTCTGATTCTGATACTTTTTTAGTCTTCTTTCTGTATACTTTATTAACATCTTCAAAATTATTGAACAGAATGCGGCCAAATGTAGTTCTTTTCGAAGGATTTTCGTCACTCATTTCAATATCAAGTGGAAACTCCCTTTCGTTCGGAATTAAATCCAAGACATTAGATATTATGTTGTTAACAAATCTCCTTTTGTCAAAATTAATAAGTTTCGAATTAGTGATACTCATGTTAGGGACAAACTGAGATATTTCTAGTAACCTTGAAATGAACCAACCAGGGCAGGGGCATAAATTCTTGCAGTTTTTGCTGAATACATCATCAATCTCAATGAATCTCTTTATATGTATGTCATCTATCTTCTCTAAAACGTTACTAATCGATCTTAGATTTTGGGTTCCTTTAGTAGGGTCCGAAAGTTTTTCAGAAGCTTTGATCCACGAAAGTTCATAGTTTCTAGACTCTGGTGATATTATGGCATGCGCAATAGCAGTTTCAATAAAAGCTGGAATGTGTGGACAAATAGCATGAGGACTTTCATCCTCCTCTGAATCAAATAAATCCAAACTTCCGTTTTTCCAGCGGATGTAGTTCAAAATTTGTAATATAACTTTACAAGTAGTTAACCTTTCACTACTGCTTTTGTTGACGTTTGAAATTTCCATCACGAAAAACGTAGTTAGACTCGTGTGTAACTTTATTAACAATTTTATAGATTGTGGTAGTTTTTCAAAAAAAAGACTCTCCGTACCATTATCATCCTTAAGAATCAATGTAGAAATCCAAGTAAAAAGATTGGAAATTTCAAACTCGTGCAATTGCAAATATCCGGGGTTTATCAATTTGCTTGACTTAAAATGTAGCGGATAATTGAAAAAAGAGACCAGAGATTCCTTTGAAAGCAATTCCAACTCCTGGAAAAGAACTATCCAATCTTTCTTAGAAACTAAATTGAACTTCTTAGAAATAAAGTTATCTAACTGGTAGATCCATTCTAGTATATCTTCGTAATTGGTTGAGTGTAACTTTTGAAAAGATCTAATCATGTCATCGCTAAAGGAAGGATCATCAATGATGTTGTTAAGATCTGTAAAAGAGAATGTGTTAAAGGAATTCAAAATGTCAGTTATTCTCTTCTGAGTTCTATTGACACCAATAGGTCTGTATAGTTGCTTTTGGTATGCTGATTTAATACCATGAAATAGATCAGTTAACGTAGTCAACAAATTTTCTGTTTCAATCACAAAATTTTCTGGTAGGCTTTTTTGTAACTTTGAGTTTGCAATTCGCGTAGGCCATTCAGTGGATACTTCTTGTTCCATTATTTTTATAATATCCAATAGAGTAGAGTTGTTACATAAATCGTCAGTAAAGTCAGAGTAATGATTTTTCACTAAATGTAGTATAGCTTCCGCGGCGCCGATTTGGATTTTTGCCATATAAATAAGGTTTATGTTTTCATCGTCAGTTACTTTCATATCCCAAACAGGAAAATTTTGGTCGTATAATGAAGAGGACACTAAATTTGTATCCTCATTTATCTTCATTTTAGAATCATCACTGCGATCTAAAATCTTGGAAATTGACACGCTGCAACTCTTTGCACCAACATACCGTTTTGCCATATTTTCTAATACCGTAGTTGTAGTAGTAAAGCTTTTATAAGTGTTGAAGAATGTTTCTGTGAAAATATCATTGTCCATAGTTAGTTTAACGAATGCATAATCTAGTAGTCCTATGTTATCATCGGAAAGCCCTCTGGTAGAATGACCCCTTTGTCTTTGATGATAGTAATAATTCTCAAGGTCTTTAGTGTCTACCAATTTTGAAAAGATATTTGAAGTTAATACCAGTAAATCAAAAATCTTTTCTAGCGACGACGATTTCAATACGACACGAATAATCGATTCTTTTAGTGAATCTGATACTTGACCAATATTGTTGAAAAAGTCCATATTTTCTAATGTCTTACTTAGTCTTCCAGTGGTATCCAAGGAATCTCTCATCTTTTGGTTTGGAGTAGCTGGATTATTAATAAGCATGGAAGAGTGTTGTGAGAATCTCTTTGGTGTTTCTATGACCATACTAGCAGGACGGGATTTACCATCATTATCGTATACCGATTTAAATACTAACTCATCTGATATATGAAACACATCCATGTCAATATTAAAAACATCTCTCACAGATTTTAATAGTCTCTGTTTATTTGATTGTTTTGACGACATCTCTTTGATCACAGGTCCGTCAATTTTTCCAACACCTGTAACTTTATTATTATCATTTTTTGAGGACATAGCATCATCTGTTAATGAGCCCATAGTGTGACTGTTTGAAGCTATTGGAATTGGTTCACTGATTGAAAGTGATTTTGAGAGGCGCGCGGATGATCTTGGAGGCGGCAACTTCGCATCACTGGCAGCACCCACTAATGTATTCTTAGGAAATAGTGAATAATTTGGGAATAGTTCATTGAATAAAATGGGTAAATAACTTCCAGTTACTAAAGCACTCCTTTGAGAACCAATAGTAGAATACGCTTTCTGGTCGATTATTGGAGGTTCGTGTTGGACACTTAATTTCATTATTCCTTCAATGTTCAACGGAGGTTGTGATAAATGAAATTTCCAGAGCTGATAAACAACGTTATTAGGAGAATCATTATCCCTGACGTTTTCTGTCGAATTAGTTTTATGTCTCGTAGAGTCGATTGCTTGTAATCTTTGTTGCCATTTATGAAAAGCGTTTTTTGTTCTGTTAATTTTCTTTTCCAAGTACTTGAATTTCGTATCAGATGGTAAATCATCAGCATGAATTAATAAATCGCCAAAATAAGAAATCACGTTAGCTCTCGTAAAGTCGTCATCCAGATTTGGAGGAGCGAGTATGAAAACACTACTTGTAGATTTAGATGTCCTTTGTCGCCTCTCTAACTGAATAATGGTAGGAACCCAATCTTTAAAAATAGTTTTCAATGACTGATCAGGAACATATTTCCATGAAGATGACCTTAGTACAGGAATTGAACAAATGATAGTGGCGACAGCTAGCCATGATACCATGTCTCCTAAATGTTCAAATCTACAGCCAATTTGGACCCATTTATCTAATAACTCAGCTCTCACTTTTGGAGTCACTTTTTTACTAAACTCAGGATTTGTTGGAAATAAATGTGATATTAGTAGCCTTCCAAGAAAATGGATATTTTGGTCGTTGTTGAATACCAATGGATTTAACGAGACAATTCTTCGATTAATAAACTTCGAATCATACAGCAGAGAATAGTCAAATTTCGGTGCCCATACTTTATCAAACTTTAAATTGATATGATGAACTTCATCAGCCAATGTTGTAATGTCTAAAGACAGGAAATGACTTGGATCCAATATAATCTCTAATTCATGTGTAGATGATGTTGCCATTGGAAGAGATCGAGTGAATGCGGTAAGTTTCATTAATTCGTTATGTTTATTGGCGATTTTAATTTTCAAATTGTTGGAAATTTCATCGTTATGCAAAGATATAGTATCTAATAAGGAAATTATAGTCTTCAGCATTGGTTCATCCAGCAAAAATCCCGGAAATACATCAAGGATTGTTTTAGCAGTTAAAGCTAATCTTTGAGTCATGGAGTCATCGACAGCAGGGGATATGTTGTAGAATTGTGTGGAATTATTTGTCAATCTTGATTTATTCTTGGTAAAAGAAAGACCGAATTGGTTGAATACCTTTAGAAACTTAATGAAATGATCTAGTAATGGAAACATCAATAACAGATTAATAACAGCTCTATGTGTCTTAGATAATGATTTCTCATTAGGTACGTCCGATTGCTTTGGACCGGGGTAAAATAAGACTGTGTGACATAAACTTTCTATTGTGCCTGATATAATTTTACCATCACTGTCTTGTCTTAAATCTGGGTGCGGGTAAACTTCAGATAAATACTTCAGGTCCAGTGTAATAGGTTCACCCATTTGGCCAAATGATTGCTTTTGGTGCAGAGCTTCCGCTTGTGCTTGGTTGTTTGTTTGTTGTTTTTTCTGTTGATGGTTTTCATTTGCTATACTACTATTTGAAGCTGGTAAAGTTGGATCAAAAAACTTAATGTTACTATTCAAACCACTTTTGTAAAGGTTGAGAACGCAACCTTTCAATTGAGCCCTATAAAGACGGTAATCAGGTACTAGCATTTGAGGATCTATAGCCATGCTGCTTCTTGCTGAGGCCACATCATTGCCACTGTTAGTGGCCGTAGTACTACTGCTGTCATCATTTTTTAAAGACGAACCGTCGTTCCCATAAAACCTGCTTTCCCTGTTTCTAGAATACGCATCATTACGGAGATTCTGAGAGGAGGACGAAGAGGAAGAGGAAGGGGCTGTCATTGAGCTATTATAGTTTGTAGCAACAGTCTGGCCATGGGACTTATTAACCCATCCAGTCTTAAAAACAGTTGTATCATAGTTTTCAGAGTTTAAGTGGATAACATTTCTTTGCTTTTGCTCGTTATCGTTGTTATTATTGCTATTGTTATTATTAGTGCCGCTACTGTTACTGATACCTGAAGTGTTCAACGATTTCTCTAGCGTAGTTCCAGTGCTACATCGAGACTGAGGAGGTGATAAAGACGAGGAACGTGAAGGCAACAATGAGTCTTTCGAATGGGCACTCTTCTTGTACGCAATGGGAGTCTCATCCTGGGCATTGGACTTCTGGCTAGAAGAATTGCTTATTTCATCTTCGGAGCAGACAGACGGAGAATCGTCTTTTAGCGTAGAGGCTATGCTTCTAGAAGATCTGGTGTTAGTATCCGAATGATACATCCCCAAGTTCACCTGACTGGAACTAGTGGATGTGTACTGCTTGGAGGGTGGAAATACGGAGCTTTTTCTCTTATCTCTGTTGTTGTCTTCCCCTCTGTGGTGACTGTGTCCCTGGCCATGGTGATGGTGGGAATGCATGTATGGAGAAGCACCGCTTGTCGAGTTTCGAATAGTTTGAGAGGATGATGACGGCGACGACGACGATGCTGTAGACGCAGTAGTTGTCTTATGAGACGTGGAAGTTGAGCTTGAACTAGCACTGGCCGTTGAAGATTTCCTGTTCTTAGACCAGAGAAGACCTTTCATTAGACTCCTGCTTCGTTATTTGTTTTTTTTGTGTCTATCCAGAAAAGGCACGACGACCGTGTGTTCTTTTAAACTGAAACGTTTGCTTGTTTGTTCTGTTGGAAAAAATGGGACTGATCTGCAGTCTCCTAACCAAAGAGGGAAAAAAAAGAAAGAAAATTGCGTATAGCGGGAACGGGAGAATACGAAATCTGTATATTAAAAATGAAAAAGAATGTTTGAGTTAGCAGACAGTACCAGTGGCTGCAACGTAGCTTGCTTCTTTTGTTTTTGTTTTTTGTGCAACAAGAGCCGTCTGATATCTTGTGTTCTCAGGTCATTTTCAAGAGCGTGTTTCACCGAGGGGAATATGTTTCAGGATTCGCGGCGGGAAGATTTTTGCTTGCATTAAAGATTTACTTACTATACAGAATAAATAGTGGAATTGTTAAATATTATTAAATAGATAAGGGACCTGACTGAGCGCTCGCTCCCGACTAGGCCAAAGACATCTTAGCCAGCTCATATACAGCCTCTTTGGACTTGGCACCTCCAATGAAACCTGCTGCATGAATGAAGATACATCCTGGCACACCGCTCTTGGTGCTCAGCTCTTCGTCTCTGAGGCCTCTTAATGGCTCCGGCAAACCTCTCCTAAACTGGAAGGAGGTGGAGTTGATTGGTACAGTAGATACCCTCCAGGCACCAGAAGAGTCTGTGAAGAGAACAAACTCGATTTGCTTTTCAATGTTCTTCTCTCTTTCCAGCTCGTATAGATGCTCCTTCCATGGACAGAATTGGGGCAAGACAATGATTTTGCCACTCTTATCAACATCCATTCTTTCATCAATGGCTTGCGCCACAAGGGCCTTGGCTGGCAACCACGATTGACCGTAGCCTCTTACCAATGTGACAAAGACCCCACCGATAAACTCACTTGCGCGAGCAAAGCATCTGTCAAAAGACTCATCGGAAGTGTCTTCGTTCCAGTTAGGATTCATACCTGAAATAATCCCGGGAATGCTGATGGCGTTATCCCTGAAATTCGGTTCCAAGTTGGAATCCTTAGGAATCGTGTACTTGCTAATACCGTTGTCGTTTGCATCCAGTGCCTCGACAAATTGTTTGTATACCTTGTCATAGAGCAGATCTAAATCAGAGCTGCTAACCTTGTTGTTCAAAATTGTTTTGATAATGTCACGACCGTAGTGTTTGAAGATCAGACCAGCACTTGAGAGCTTAGTCTTGTATTTCTCGTTGAAAGTTTCGAAAAATCCACGCTGGTGGTGGTCAAAAAATTTCACGCCGTCATACTGAGCTCCTACATCCACTAGAATGTCACTAGCCTCCCAGTCCTTGGGATTTCTTGATCTAA
Source organism: Saccharomyces cerevisiae S288C (assembly GCF_000146045.2). Classification (NCBI taxonomy): domain Eukaryota; kingdom Fungi; phylum Ascomycota; class Saccharomycetes; order Saccharomycetales; family Saccharomycetaceae; genus Saccharomyces; species Saccharomyces cerevisiae. The sequence goes on from NC_001137.3 coordinate 484,203, forward strand.
CCAACTTAGCATCTTTAAATTCGGGTAGTAGCCTTAACATGTATACCGCCAACGACTCGTCCGCGTGAAAAGATCCGGAATGCGTGCATATTTGTTTGGACATTTTTGAATTTAGCTTTACTCTTTTTACGCTATTCATGCAGACTTTTTGGGCTGGGCTCTTCAATTCCACAGCTTTTCGATAGTATTAACACATCATTACTTTCTACGTTGACAGAAAATTTTCGTGATTTGCCGTTCCCATCGCTCGAAAAGAAAGTGAAAAACTGAAAAAAATAATAGAGATTTATCAATGAATACAGTAATCCAAAGACGAGAGAAGAGCAGGAAAATTCGTACTTATATTGCAACTTAATGGTGGGCTCAGATTTTTCGATGCTCTGCCTCGTAACTCTAAGTATCAGCTGCGGATGGATCATAAGTAGTATTAATATAGAATATAGAGGCGCAAATTGAGGTTACCCTGTATAACGGCAGTCGTTGCGTCCATTGTTATGTAAAGTCTTGGCTTTATAGACACACAATAAATACTCCCAGCATGAATTGTTTTACCCAATATTGCACGAATTATCGACACATCCAAAGATGGCGAGAAGTAGAAAGAATTCATTGGTTCGAGATATTGCGTCTCATCCGACTATACCAGAATCTCAGACCATAGTGGGTTTACTGGACGATTCGTACCTTTTTGATAAGCTAAAAAAGCTATCTTTGGCTGTGGAAAATTCTGACAGTCTGCAAAGAACTGATGTCTCAGAAGGTTGTTCAGAGGTTAATGGTTCTGAAGCTACGACTTCTGCGGATGTAAAAAAGACAAACAAGTATTTGTATTATACTACCTATTTGGACCAGTTAAACATTAAGATAGACGAGTATAAAGTTGTTCTGGATCAAACACGCCAGGTTAACGATCAATTGGATAGTTCCATCAAGAAATTTCGGAAAATCTCTCAGGATACTGGAGCTTTCATTGAGGAAACGAAGACGATCTATGAAAAGCAGTCTAAATTAAGCAATCTAACTGAGTCAATCCCTAAAGCTCTCCATTATTTTGAAGTTTTAGACCCTATAATGCGTCGCTTGAACCATGCCACTTCTCCCGCTATTGTTAAGAAGAGCTCCTTTACGACAATGTTGGCGACTATCGACGAGTCTTTACGTTTTTTGGATGAGAATAGTGACCTCAAGGATGCGGCAGCGTACAGAATCAAGTTCAAGCAATGCTTGATCAGAGCCTGTGAATTGATATCTCACTTTTTAACGAATCTGTTGAAACAAACAAATCAAGAAATTTTGGATAAAACCAAAAACAAAAATTCGTTAACTGGGTTGCCGTCGACTACAAGAGACGCCTTCTTGTACAGTAAATTCTATACCATAGCTGATACTTTCAAAATTCAGGTTTCGGAAATTGTTAAGAGAAGCAACGAAAAAGCCTACAACAAGTATCACGATGAACTGAATTCCATTCTTTACGAGTGTTTCAACCACTATTTCCAAACACGTTTAAGACTGCTAACTCCGGTCATTTGGTCACACATTGATGAAATTGTTGTTAAAGATAAGGACCAGGGCTTGGTCAAATTCATTCAAGACGGTAAGGTTTATTTTCAGCAGTTATGCGCGGACGAATACAAACTTTTCGTAGAATTTTTCCCTGAAAAGGAATGTCGTTTCAAGATTAATCAGTGGTTCTTACAGTTATGTGAACCCCTTTATGACTCCATTAGAGTCAGGGTTTTGAAAGAGACAGATATTTGTACTTTGTGTGACTCAGTGACTTTGTTTGCTCCATATTATGAATTTGAAGAAGGTTCAGAAGAATACGTGAAGCAGTTTACCGACATTCAGTATGATAAACTATTCGAACCGATTGTCCAAAAAGTGCAGGCTAGATTAATTTTAAGAGTGCAAATATATGTCCAACAAAATATTTTGAGCTATAGGCCCACTAGGGACGTTTTCATGATTTCAAATAGAAGGAGAAAATCGAAGACCAGCTTACAAGGGGGTAACGAAGATGCTACTACTAGTGATGACAATCCAGATCCCTTGTTAGAATCTTATTTATCTTCTTTCAAGAATAGAAGCATATTGCCCATATCCCCTAATGATGCAGACGATAAAAGTATTGATTCAGAAGAATCTACTGATAAAATTTCACAGTTGCAAACATATTATCCGCCCTTGTTAAAGACTTTGGCTTTATTGTCCAAAATTTATGAAATGATCAATTCTGTGGTATTTGATGATTTAGCTCACCATGTAGTCCACGACTGTATTGTATCCTTGAGAAATGCCTATGATATGGTTATCAAATCTTCAGCGGGAAAATCTGATTTTAACAACTTAGATATTTCATTAGCGTACCTAAAAAATTTGTTGATGTTACGTGATTCCATACAGAACTTTAATATTCAATATACAGTTAATGAAACTTATCTGGATTTTTCTGGTGTTGAGGGGTTTTTCAAATCACTTAAAGAAAATGGTAGAAACGTTTTGAAAAAGACAAAGTCATCTTCAATATTGACCCTGGCAAGAGAGCTGGTTCCAAAAGTTGTAAACAATATGGTGGACGCCCGTACGGAACTCATATCTGAATTGAGAAACGTCATTAAAGATTTTACTGAAAGCACTTCTTTGGAGCTTATTGATGACACTTTAGATATCAATAGTGATGAAGATCTGTTAAGCAAAAACGTAAAATTAAGAGAGAATATAAAGGCCAGATTACCAAGAATATATGAACAGATATTGAACTATATCGATGATCAAGAGATTGTTACTAATTTATTAGACGCTGTGCAAGAGTTAATTACACAATCATATTCCAAATATTATGAAACTATAACTGAATTGGCAGAAAATGGAAAGTTTGCTAAGGATCAAGTCGCAGACGTAATGTACTTGGACGTCTTCACAGATTTTTTTGCCAAAGAGGTGGCGGATCTTTTAAGAAATGGTGATATTGATACCATAACGAAATAAACTTATGTGTAATTTCAACTTTTTCTATAATTTTCATGCATACATAAATCTGATATCGAAATAAAAATTACATTACACGGTAAAAAAAATGTTTTCAAAGCTTTTGATCGTAAGCGATTGAAAAAATATAACGAATACTCCGATACGGGGAGTCGAACCCCGGTCTCCACGGTGAAAGCGTGATGTGATAGCCGTTACACTATATCGGATTAAATTCATGAATTTTTTAGGGCTCCGAATATTGTAAATTCGTTAACAATTCAAGCAACTCATTTAAACAAGTAATCAATAAAGTCAAAATATATAAACAAATTAAGATCGCTGCCAAAGTAGTGATCAACCAAGAGACATTAAGGTTGTTATCTCGTGGACCACAACGCACCTAGATGCATGCAAACATAACAACAGTGGAATTCATTTGTTAGATTTGAATTTGCCTTAACATTGCGGTTCGTAAGTTTTCTAGGTGACAGATACCGGAGAAAGGTGAATCGAACTGTATCGTAATGTACTACTACTTACTCATATTTTTGGTTCAGTGGGATTTATTGACGTTAAGCTCACTTTTATCATCCTAGTTCAATGTAAAGATTTATGAGATTATTTAAAGAAGTTTTCAAAGTATTTGTATGATTAATAGTGTTGGAATAAAAATCAACTATCATCTACTAACTAGTATTTACGTTACTAGTATATTATCATATACGGTGTTAGAAGATGACGCAAATGATGAGAAATAGTCATCTAAATTAGTGGAAGCTGAAACGCAAGGATTGATAATGTAATAGGATCAATGAATATTAACATATAAAACGATGATAATAATATTTATAGAATTGTGTAGAATTGCAGATTCCCTTTTATGGATTCCTAAATCCTAGAGGAGAACTTCTAGTATATCTACATACCTAATATTATAGCCTTAATCACAATGGAATCCCAACAATTACATCAAAATCCACATTCTCTACAAATAGCCCTTCACCTTACATTGCACCACTGGTTGAACAGTCCATTTTTAAATCTCTCCCATTTTGTTATTGGTATAATGGGGCATGTAAACCTGTACGAGATCCCCAGAAATTACGATGTAAATACCTACATTGGTATTACAGTTTTTTATGTGAATTAAAATTTATCATCTTAAGATTATTACCACAGCACTATATTCTGAACATTATTCGAAATGATATAATTCAAATATTCCCTATCAGTATGTCCATAGGCGATAAAAATGTGATTAAGTAATTTTCGAGCCCCCGCGTTAAGCAAGCATCCATCAATAAAAACTTCATTAACACTCTTAGATAATCACTGTAAAAAATTCTAATTATCGGTTAAGGTTATAAAGTTAGGTAGCTGGTAAAAAAGCGATTGATCTCAGACATATCTTTTAAATGTTAAAACTCATCGCTCTTCAGGGAAATCTTACGCGCTATTTTTACAGTCGCGCGGGTCTTAACCATAATTTTTTACCGCTGCAAATATTTGAATGCTATAAGAGCAGATAAAAAATAGATTATAGAAATTAACCTGTTAAAACAATTATCCAAAATGTAGTAAGTATTTATCTTACGTAAAAAGTTCGATGCATATAAAATAAAATAGAATATATAAAGAGATACAACAGAGTCTCAAGAAGGAAAAAAGCTTGATGAACCCGTTATAAGTAGTAATGTGTATACTTAGCGCTATCCTGGTGAACGCGCATTTCCTTTCTTTTGAACTCATTCACCTCCATTTTGATTTCAATATTGGATATATTTTTTGTGGATGAGAGATTATTACCGACAAAAGTAGAAGGATTGGTAATGTCTTGGCTCTTTCCTTTAAAGAAATTATTCAAAAAGGTATTATCACACCTGCAATAGTCCGCGGCGGACCACGTATCGTTTACATAAATCTCATCCGCAAAGCGTAAGGATTTGACGGCATTTTTAGATTTCGATGACCCTGAAGAAGGGGCAGGTGTTGGCGAAGAAGATATGGATTGCATTGGTCCACGGGAAACCAACGATGACGAGGACGAAGAAGAAGGAGCCGGCGATGATATTGAAGAGTTTATGAACGAAGAGTTCGCAGCATCAGTAGTGGTAGAGAGAGAAGATGGCACAGAAGCAGTCAAAGGCAATTTGTTTAAATACACGGTAGACCATTCATCCTGCAAACGCTTTAAGAAAACGGTGCTCTTTTCCTCTGGAGCAATATCTTCATTAGACGAATCTTGACTACAGTAGTATAACTTTGTAGTTCGTTTATCAGACAGTGTAGGTCTGTTTGGTGACCTAGGGGGTGGAAGAACTGGTATCCTGTTATTATCTCCGAGTGCTGTCAATTCTTGTACTATGCCAGAGTCCTTAATTGAAGGTACAGCCGTTTCGTGATTGTTAACGGTTGAAAAACTCTGTTTTATAATTTCAACCGGTTGGTCAAGGGACGTTATCGGTTCTGGTACAACTCTCTCCGGATTTTTCCTTTTCTGCTTTGTTTTGCTATTCTCTTCTACGGAATCTGCAGAATTTGATGACTTGGACGACCAGATTTTCCTGAAGAAACGAGATATCTTTTTAGAATTTGATCTAATTGCCTTTGGAGACTCGGATTCAGATTTCTGATTAGCATCAGCAGCTTTCGTTTGTTGAGGAGAACGATTGTTCGTGCCAGTGGCAATGGAATCGTTATCTGCGGAAGATGGGCCTCCAGTCTGGGTCAAAGGCAACGATGAACTAGAAGGAGAGTCGGGAAAAGTCGAAGATGGCGGAAGCCTTGCTATCTGGTTTCTTGGCGTGAAATTTTCACCGTTGGGGAATTGAAAAGCGCTTTTCATCTGCTTTCTTTGTAATTGGAAAGGAGTAAGTTCCTTCCTAACACGTGGATTAGAATAGGTAGGCGGGGATGATCGGAGACTGTAGCGACTACCAGAGTACTTTTCGGGAATGGTCATTAAGGAGTGGCGTCTGGACGGGTTTGGTCTACAACGATATTGCGGGTGCGCATTGTGATCACTGGTAGTATGGTTGTTCATGTTCATGTTCATGTTCATGTTCATGTTCATATTCATATTCATATTCATATTCATGTTATCGTAGCGAGAGGGGCGATTTCTAGTTGAAGGCAGAGATGAAGTCGAGGAGGAAGCAAAGTTAGGTTTATTGTACTGGCGCATCGGTGCGCCATTACCATTATTGTCTGATCTATTAGCCACCAGAGTAGAGTGCCTCCTTGAGACGGTAGCATCCGGTATGTAGAACAGATCAATCGTAGACGCAGATCTAGCGTCCACAGCCCTAGGAATACTCAAAGAGTCTCTCCTTGAAGGAGAAGTGAGCGTGTGAAAATCATTACCATGCAAACTCCTCCTCGAGGAAGAACCCTGCTGTAACATGCTGATTAAGAGTGAGTGGAAGTAGTAGCGAGCGGTGGTGGCTATGTGTTTAGCCTGGTAAAATGAATCCTATTGTGTCAGCACGGAAAAAACAACAATAGCAATAATATGACAATAAACAAGTATTTTGCCGTAGCTCTCCTTCAGTTATTTGATGATGAGTGTAAACAGATTACTGTATATAGAGCAGTAGTAAAGAAAGCTGAAGTCAAGTGCAGATGAAAGACAAATACAAAAGGAGTACGCCTGTATTATATTTCCAAGTGCGTAATTTTGAGGTATTAATATTAAGTAATTATCAGAAGCAAGAAGCCAACAACCAGACCGCTTGGGCTTAAACTAGCATATCAGCACAATCTGCAAGTATACATTTCTTTGGTGTCTCGAACGCAACGCGGTGCAAACCGCGAGAACCTTAACGATTTTTCACACTCCTTCCTCCGTTGCTGCAAGAATCCTCGAGCTAGCCCTTCGTCCGCTTCCTTTGGCACTTGAAAGAAAAAATTAGCTTTTCTTTTTCCTCCTTTCTTTTTGTCTTTCTGGTGTAGGCACAGTTGGAAGGATGGGACACCTAAAAATCTTATTTAAGAAGTCACAGACGGTAACGCAGCGCCTCGTTTCTAAATCGTATAGCAGGCTGAGCGCCCGCACACCCACCTGCGGGAGTTACTCCGGGGATCGTATGGGGTGATGCATGCTCTTTCGTAAACCTTAAGAATAGCGTTAATTTTTTCCTAAATAGGAATACACATACTCATGCTATGTAACTGTAGAGAAAGGTACAGATTACATGAGGCGCCGGTTGTCGTTGATACATATGTGATTACGTTTCGTCCTTGATAATAGAGTATAATATATATGTGCAGACATATATAGATATAAATACATTGGTATATGGATATATATAGATGTGGTATTCATTTTACACTAAGTTACATCGCCCCGTTCTGCTCAGGCACTCTCTTCCTCCGGTTGTGTTTGGCCTTCTTCTACGCATAGACCTTCCCTTAAGAAATCGAATTTTTCGTCGTTTAAAATTGTTTTTTTTAGTATTTCGGCGGTTATTCTCTTGGTTCCTTGTCCTCTTGCCATCTCCCCGCTTTTTTTCACCAATAACGCTATAAAAAACTCTAGGGACCTGCCCGCTATTACGGGCGTGGCTTGTGAAACTTTTCCTATATCCTCGTCTGTCTGCATTATTTTCTTTACCTTGGCCGGAGGGAAGTGTGTCTTTATTCTGTCGAATACATCACCTAGCTCGTTGTTGTTATTCGAGTTGGTACCCATGTTACCTACTGGACTCCCTCCAGCATCAAGTGGTACCTCATGTTCAGGTTTTATTGGTGGTAGTTGTGTTGTAACTGGTACTTGATCTGCCATTAAGAATGTAGTGATGAGTACTGTAACTGGTTTTATTTTTTTTTTTGAATTTTTATTTTCGTGACGTGCTTTTTTTTCCGTTTTTGGTTTTAATGCCCCAAAATAAAATAATCCCCTTTTGTATACGTTTTTCTTTGCCTGCCTTTTTATTTCTCAGTGCATTGCCCTTTCTTTCGCAAATTCATGTGTTTTAAGGGTAATAGGAAATATCACGCTACCTGACAAAAAAAAAAAAAATTAATTTTGGCCTGGAAAATTCTTCTCCTTAAATACAAAAAGATTCTTTTTTATAGAATGTCATAATTCACGAACAGTTAAAAAAATATAAACACACAACGTAACACAGATGCCGGGTTACGATATCCGAAAAAGTTGATTAAAAGAAAAATAATCCTTCCCCGCCAGGACTTGAACCTGGAATCTTCTGGTTCGTAGCCAGACGCCGTGACCATTGGGCCACGAGGAATAGGATGTTCAGTGTGTTGTATTACGGGCTCGAGTAATACCGGAGTGTCTTGACAATCCTAATATAAACAGTCTTAGGGAAGTAACCAGTTGTCAAAACAGTTTATCAGATTAATTCACGGAATGTTACTTATCTTATATATTATATAAAATATGAATCATACTAAGTGGTGGAAGCGCGGAATCTCGGATCTAAACTAATTGTTCAGGCATTTATACTTTTGGGTAGTTCAGCTAGGGAAGGACGGGTTTTGTCTCATGTTGTTCGTTTTTCAATCCTTGCGTTTCAGCTTCCTCTAACATCGATGACAGCTTCTCATAACTTATGTCATCATCTTAACACCGTATATGATAATATATTGATAATATAACTATTAGTTGATAGACGATAGTGGATTTTTATTCCAACATACCACCCATAATGTAATAGATCTAATGAATCCATTTGTTTGTTAATAGTTTGAATGTTTTTATCGGAAGAGGTTTGGTCATTACGTCTGCAATATTCTTTTTGGTTTCGATATAGCATACGTGCAGATGATTTCCTGATACTTCATCTCTTAGTCTCATTGCTTTAGTACCAAAAAATCTGTTTCTAAATTTCTCTTCATTATTGGATATAATTATACTGATTGTAGATTTACTGTCGGTTAGTAATCCTTTAGTAATTGGTTTCTTGTTAAGTTCTTGCACAAGGTGACTGAGGTTATTTAATAATGGGACAGATTCACTTATCGCGTGTATTTCTGCTTCCGTAGTTGAAGTACATGTTAATGAAGCCTTGGTGGACTTTCCTCCAATTACTTTTCCATTAAGTAAATATATGTTGCCAATTTGTGATTTATAATACGGTTGGTTACCATACGATGCATCGCTTATAACAACTAATTTATTTGTTGGCTTAACAGGTTTGCTTTTGTGCCATATTAATTGCTTATCTCTCGTATTCCATATGAACTGTATCAATTCATATGTCATATCTAACACTTGCTTGGACGGAAATAGTATATGTTGTGCAAGTGTGTTGATGTAGTATAATAGGTCAAATCTAAATTTATATCCAACATATGATGCTAGACCTATCAGCTTTTGCATTTCATGTACCTTCATTTTGTAATCATCTTCTTCTAGCTCTAGTTCTTGCTGGTCTATATATAGACCTGGTTGACCTGGAGCGCTAAGTTTCCTTCCTTTTGGGTTCAAAGGTACGTTTAGTTTGGGTATTTTTTCAGTTAATGAGTTTTCCATACCTAATTTCATGTATTTACCTCTTTGATATTTGATTTCTAAGCCAAGTATGTCGTACTGAATTTCGTTATCACTTTCACCCAGATTTATTATCTTTGTATCGTATTGTTTCTTGAGTGTTGTTATGATTTTCTTATTTGCATTTAAGTCTTTGCTGAACAATATCATATCATCAACGAATAAGCAAATTGTTACTTGACTATTCTTAAATACGCATGACCATCCACGAACTTCTTCCATACCACACTGTTTTATCAGGTATGATTTGATAGTTTCGTACCAGTTCGCTCCACTTTGTTTCAATCCATAAAGTGATTTCTTCAAACGTATTAACTTATCATTCATTCCTAAATGTGGTGGAGGTCTTATGTATAGTTCTTCTTTGATGTCTGCATACAAATATGCCGAAGATATGTCTAATTGTGTAATATAGTAGTTATTGTCTAATGCAAGTGACAGGGATGTCATTAATGCATAGTGATGTACGGTATTGGATTGCATGCCTGGGTCGTAAGTGTCAGGATGTTGAATATCACCTCTTGCAACAAATCTAGCTTTATGAGTACCGTCACGTTTCCTGTTAAAGATAAACATTGAATTTATTACTCTTTTGGGGTCTATTTCTTTTCTGTCATAATATCTGTCAGTGTCCCAAGTTTTCATCTTCAACAGTTGATTGACTTCTTTGTGGTATGCCTGGATATATTTTTCTTTTTCTTTAATATCTTTATTATAGGTGATTGCCTCATCGTATCGTAAGGTTGTTCGTATTGGTTTGATTGATTTTACTGCTTTTACAGCTGCAATCAGGTGAATTCGTTTCTTCGATCTCGGAGGTTCTAAACTACGCATATTCTTAGTATTCCATGTGTCTCGTGATACCTTAATTTCAGTTTCATTATCTTCTAATGATCTTTTCTTACTGTTGATAGTAGTATAGGCATTAGAGTCACCAATACCACCCAAACTGGAATTAGTTTGATGAGAATTTATCGGTGGGAGTTCTTTAAAGGAGTCTGATAATTCGGTAGGAGGTTCTGGAGGCAGATCGGGGAGTGGAAGATCAGCGATAATAGATTCCTCTGTATTCTCCTTAGGACAGGTATCTGACGTTTTGATAGGAACGACGTGGTGTAGTGAATTACTTTCTGATGAGGAAGTATCGATCGAAGGTGAACGGTGTATGATCCTTTTCTCAGTCTCCTGTTCGCTTGTCTGCGGAACAGTTTTATTATTGGTACCACCCGTACTGGATATTGGTACGTTTGTATGATTAGTCTCATTGTCACTGTACGAGTCTGAGTGTCTGAAATCTTTAGATTTACTGGCGTGCGACGACTCATGTGTGTTAGATTGGGACATGGGAGCAAGTAAAGGAACATCTAATCTATGCATACCACCCGAACCGGTACTCTCGATATCGGAAATTTGGGGGGTGCTAGATCTCTTCTTAGATGGAAGAATATTAGATTCAGATATGTTGGGGTCAACTTCTCTGGGTGCGCGAATATTGGTTTTGGAAACACGTTTCGAATCTTCAGTATGAGTTGACGGAGGTGTGGAATCGGTTGGACTCACAGCTTTTGAAAGGACATTTCTCAGTTGCTCAGGATGTAGTTCAATGTCAGATTGGAAGTCATGGTCAGATTCTATGTTAAGATCATTGGATTGTTGGATCTCATTTGACGCAATGAACGAATGATATGAAGCAGTTAAACGGTTTAAGTCTTCATCGAAAGTGAGTGCGTCGTAATTGAATTGATCTAATCTGGATTCCTTGCCCTGAAGAATAACATAGTTAGTTGTATCTACTGTCTTCTTTAAGGACGGAAGATAGATGATATATCCATAAGAGTTTCGAGACGGATGTAGAGCGTAGCCTGGGATGCCACGAGGATGTATTTTGGAGTTAGGGTTGTGATCATTGACGATAACAGGTTGACCGAAAGGTAACAAAGTACTGATATCAAGTCCTGCCAAGCCAGCATGTTGTCTTGCAGATTTTTTGCTTTTAGGTGAAGCTAGTGAATTTCTCACAATAGTAGAAAATTCGATTGCAGAGAACCATAAATGGTTCGGTAAACCACTACATTGCAGTTGAGTACGGCAGTCATCTAATAAGGTACGGTTGAGCCGTTCAGCGACTCCATGTGCTCGGGAATCCGCTGTGGTTGTATAGCATGGAGTTATACCATTTTTTTCAAGGAATTTATGGAGAGTTCTGTTAGTATACTCAGAACCACGGTCCATTTGTATAACCAAGACACTGGCCTGAAACTGGTTTTTAATAAAAGCTAGTATCGTAGTAAAAACATCGAGGATAGAGTCCTCGCGACGGTCGTGTAATGGATAAACCCAACGGAATTTTGTTGTCTCATCAGTAAATGAGATGAAATAGGATGGTGCACTTTTTGGTAGGTTGTGAACTGGACCAAATATGTCAGTATGTAGGTATTGAAAGGGTTCGTATGAATTTTGGTATTTTAGTCGTGAACCTTTGATATGTCTGTGTTTGGTGCTTTTGCCGATTAAACAATCAGGACATTGATAGTCAATAGCACTAGACCAGTCGACATCTGATTCGTTAAAATACGTGATGGTGTTATTTTTAAGTGAGTATCGAATTGTCTGTGCATTGGCATGTGCAAGCATTCGATGAATGAAAGGATAAGGATATTTGCGTGTACTTTCACTTGTATGGACATTATTGATGGTGGGTACGGAGATATTTGATGGAAGCAAGTACTTTTTAGATACCCAGTAAAAGTCTCCATATTTTACGATAGGTGCAAGTACAGTGCCGTCAGACCGTTCTAAGACGTTTTTGGTAAAGCATGCTGTGATATCTACTGCAGCCAATTCATTCAAACTGAGTAAGTCATAGGCTATGTTAGGAGTGTGCAATACCTTTATTGATGTTTTGGTGTTGTCCTGGAAGTGAAATTGTAGGTCACCAATAGCGTTAATTGGTATATTTCTTTTTTGAGCATCAACTACGTTTATGTCAGGATTAGATGATGCTGAGTGTATGTGATGAGCAGATCTTATAAGGGTTCGTGATGCTCCTGAATCGAGAAGGAGGTGTCCAGGGAGTTCATCATCAGAATGATTAGTATGATTTACTGTAGATTCAGTAAGTTTCTGGCCTAAGATGAAGGTCGTGCTTATTGTTCAATTGAATCGGTTCAGTAGTTGATTTACTGATGGAATCGTTGTCCGTGCTGGGAGAGTTATTAGATGTGGATACATTGTGAGCCCTGGCTGTTTTCGATTTCGAATTATTTGTTTTTTGAGGATTCCGAGCTATAACTTTGGGTTTGGTTGTATTCGTATAGCTGCGAGAATCATTCTTCTCATCACTCGGATTTCTCCTGTAATTAGGTTTGCTGTTTCTCGATCCCTGTTGTTCTTCATAAATAGCATGGATATCTAAGAACAGTTCAGCGACTGTCATATTTAGATGTCGATGACGTGTGTAGCGTAAAAATTTATATTCGCCAGATAGACCTCTCATAATTAATTGGCATGCGACCTTGTTATTGATATGAATGCCATTATTGTTCAGTCTGTCGATAATGTTTGTGACTTTTGTTTCAAATGCATCTGCAGGTGTACTGCCATTATATTGCAAATTTGCCAGGGTCACAATGTCGTTTGCCTCTTGGGTATCAGATTGCATTTTTTCAATACTTTTGGAAAGAATTTTCATGATATCCGTATAATCAACGGATAGGATGTCTTTGACCCAGGTAGGTAGGAATTGAGAGGGAGCAAATATTTGAAAAGTGTTATACAAGAAGGTGAGTTCATCATCAGTGATCTGACGTACGGGTTTTCCGTTTACTGTCGGAATAATACCACCGAGATTCGAGTTTTGTAAAAATTTGATGTATGTTTTAACCCAATTTGGAAAATCATTAGGTGAGGTTAACATTGGTGGTGGTCTGACATATTTTTTAGTGGATGTCATATCAGAGTCCGCTGAGGATGAATCAGTAAATGTATTACCTGACTCAGGTGATGGAGTGCTCAGAGGCGTTCCAACTGATGATGGATACTGCGGAAACTGTGATTGTGGCCCAGGTGGAAAGTACATAGGCGACATTTGATAAGGTGTATACGGAATCATAGATGGGTGTCCGTAAAATGACCAACCAGATGGATTGGCTTGGTTTTGGGTCATCATGCACTGCTGTGGGTACGGCCCATTCTGTGGAGGTGGTACTGAAGCAGGTTGAGGAGAGGCATGATGGGGGTTCTCTGGAACAGCTGATGAAGCAGGTGTTGTTGTCTGTTGAGAGTTAGCCTTAGTGGAAGCCTTATCATATTCTTGAATTTTGGAAGCTGAAACGTCTAACGGATCTTGATTTGTGTGGACTTCCTTAGAAGTAACCGAAGCACAGGCGCTACCATGAGATATATGTGGGTAATTAGATAATTGTTGGGATTCCATTGTTGATAAAGGCTATAATATTAGGTATACAGAATATACTAGAAGTTCTCCTCGAGGATATAGGAATCCTCAAAATGGGATCTATATTTCTACATACTAATATTACGATTATTCCTCATTCCGTTTTATATGTTTATATTCATTGATCCTATTACATTATCAATCCTTGCGTTTCAGCTTCCTCTAACATCGATGACAGCTTCTCATAACTTATGTCATCATCTTAACACCGTATATGATAATATATTGATAATATAACTATTAGTTGATAGACGATAGTGGATTTTTATTCCAACAGTTTTGTTATAAGGTTGTTTCATATGTGTTTTATGAACGTTTAGGATGACGTATTGTCATACTGACGTATCTCATTTTGAGATACAACACAGTGGGCTAAGAATATACAACCGTTTTAGTCAATGTGTTGAAATATCATATTTTAATGCATTGCTCGAATCTCTTCCTTCGACTTACTTATATTGATTAAGGGTATGTATTTGATCCTTCCACCTGGAAAAACTGAGGACCTTACAGTGTTATTAAGTGTATGATGTATCACTGTCGTTGTAGTATTTCTCGGGAAGTTTTTCACTGGCAATTGGAGGTTGCTAGAGTTTCTTTTAACGCATACCCTAAACGCTTGTTTCTATTTTAATGACTACTTGAATCCTATCTAACTGGTGACACAATTTGTTTCATTTTTTAATATCTCACCTAATATATCCTAATAATATGAACATACCATAGCTCTTGTAAAGCTGGTCCATATTTATGTTTAGTTTCCGAATGCTTTTGTAAGGAAACGGGTTGTGGAAAAAAAAAAATACAACTACGTTGCCGCGAATCTTGTTGAAAAAGGTCTCAAATTAAGGCAAAAATGATACTGGAATTGTTAGTCTTGTATAATCGATCAACTGCAACAACCAAGTCTTTAAATTTTCAGTCCGTCTTGAAAGAATAGTGAAGGTTCATTTTTATTTTTACATAGTAAAGTTTATAGAATTATGGGCGATACACAATATAAATGTTCTAACCCAACTGATGCATATCATCACTGTACGTTTGAAAATCGGACAGGCAAACTGGATAAATGGAAAACGCAATTACAAAGGGTATGAAAATGAATGTAAGAAGTGAAACAGTGCCTCGAAACAGTTCCCAAACTCTCTACGACTTCATTAGTCATTTCACGTCCATATATCAAAACATATATCAATATTCCTTAGCGTATGCCCTTCTTACGGCGTCTCTTCTCCTCTTCATGCTTTTTTAACCAAGCTTCCTCACGTTTATCCTCTAACCTTGCCATTTTTCTTGCCATTTCCTCCTCTTCCAAGATTTCCATCTCATTTGCTTCCATATCATCATCCTCAAGCTCATCGTAATCGTATTCTGACCGCTTCTTGCCTCTATTGAACATAGCCCAAATTTCGTCACGATCATATCCGGGACCATTGCTGTGTTTCGATTTGCTGTGGTAACCTTCATCTTCATCGTCTTCTATAAAATCATCCATATCGTTATCTTCTTCATCATAGTCATCCTGGTATCTTGATTTCTGTTTTCTAGATTCTAACTTTTCTTTTAATCTCCTATTAGGTTGAGCAAATCCATTTGTGGGCAAGTTGAGCTTGACGGGCTTGGGTGAGTCTGATGATTTTATGCTATTGCCTCCAGAAG
Source organism: Saccharomyces cerevisiae S288C (assembly GCF_000146045.2). Lineage (NCBI taxonomy): Eukaryota > Fungi > Ascomycota > Saccharomycetes > Saccharomycetales > Saccharomycetaceae > Saccharomyces > Saccharomyces cerevisiae. The sequence goes on from NC_001137.3 coordinate 499,805, forward strand.
ATACTCCACGCAATGTTGCGCCAGGGGATGCTTTCTTTTGTGGTCTTTTTGAACTTTTGAAACCTGGCTTGTTAAAATGTGGGCGTTCCTTAGTTACGGGTTCCGATGACTTAACTTTTGGGGGCTGTTTCTCATTATTTTCCGCTTGTTTCATTAGCTCTTCAAATGACATCTTTTTGATAGGTTCAGGTTTCTTCCTTACAACTGGCTTGAGTGGCGCATGACTTGCTCCAATAGACCTCTTAAACCTAATTCCAAGGCCACCTTCATCATCGTCATTCCTTTCTATTTTCTTTTTCTCAGATCCAGATGAGGTGCCACGTTTCCGTTTTACACCACTTTTTTTAGCCAAAGCACCATTCTTTAACAGTTCCTGCCGCCTCAGCTCCTTCAATCTTTTTACTGCAGGATCTTCGTCTCTTATGTAATTTTTGGGTAACAAGGAATACTCTTCGTCATTCTTCTTGGGTAATGGATCTTGCACTTGGGCTTTTGATGCAGTCGTTGATTTTCGTATTTGGGAAAGTTTGGAAAGAAAACTCATAACTAAAATATTTCACTTTGAATAGGACTCAAGTCCCTGTCCCTCTCATCAACTTTTATTTTCAAATTACACTAGTTATTTTATTGTATTCATATATTAATCTGTGGCACTTGTCCATGTGGGAATATCTTAGTCGAACAAGAAAAATAATCATGTTAAACGAAAAAGTTTGAAGCCAACTAAGTTCTCATTCATTACAAAGTATATACAAAATTCCTGAACATAGAATTTCTTTATTAAAAACATACTTTCCTAATTATTCAAACCGTTTCAGCCTCATTTCAGTCTGATTCCTCTGACATCTCTAGTTCTTTCATAAAATCCGAATAATCCTCCCCGACATCGTCGTCTGTAGCACTTTCCTCCGCTTTGTCAACAGAAACATAATCTAAACTATCTTCTGGCTCTGAAGGTTCACTATACGGCCTTGCTTCGTGGTTTGCTATACCTGGTAGGAACCCACCTCCCATAAAAGTCTCCGTATTATCGTGATTGTCCGCAATATTCTGTTCCTTCGTAACGTTAGGTTCTTCCTCGGCAATTTTACCATATGTGGAGTTCAGCTTGCTACGAATACGCAGTTTTAGCAGTAAAGTATTCCAACTCTCCAAAGCACCAAGCAAATGTTCCTTCCTATTATCATCCTCTTGAATAAACTCTATTCCATCAATAGCGGTTTCAATAGCTTCTCTGAGCCACTTTGCAACAACAATGCCACTTAAAACTGGCTTAACTGTACTGCCGCGTTCAAACTTAAAAGAAGTTACAGCAGGTGCAAATTCCACCCCCAAAAACCTAGCAGCTTTAATTGCCACAGGATTCTCAACCAAACAACAGTTACCAGGTATCATCGTTGGTGCAAAAACTTCGATGTTTCCAAATGTATTCTTGGTTATTTCACCGCTCGCACTGGCTAATGGAGGGATGTATAATTCTGTGTCTTCAAAGCTATATAATCTTTCATCTTCTTCTTCTGCTTCGCCCTTAGGCCTTCCAACTGTCCTCTTTATCACCTTTTTACACCTGCTACCAGTTTTTAAAATTCGGCCGTTCATGTACCATTGTCTAGCACTTTTCAAATCCGCAATATCTCTTTTTGCATAAACTTTCAAAACCTTCCCAACTTTTCCATGTACTTTTAAATATCCACACTCTTTACATCCTGGCTTTACAATTTGAGTCTGTTTGATATCTTGTTCTAAAACATAATATGGGTGGTTTTTCAAATCCTGCACCGAATCTGGTATGCCTTCACTTTCATCTCTCTGAAAAAAATATTGATCTTCGTAATCATCAATTTTGGTTCTCTTTCTATGGTGAAGTGCTGTTATCACTTTTCTGAACCATTTCTCACCAAAGTCATCTTTAGTAATTCTTCTTTTTCTTACTTTAGAGTTCATCCATTGGGCATATCTTCGAGTTACATCTCTACAGCCATACTTCCGATCGTAAGCAATCACGTACCTCAACATATTTCTTTCGCAGCACGCCACGCCTTTCGGTGCCAACTTGGAATGAAGTCTGACCTGTTCAATGGTTTTGAGATTTACTGGGTCAACAGTTATCCATTTCTTAGAGAATTTGTCCCACACTTCACACCAAAAAATCGGATACTTGACCATATCTTTGTACGCATTGTTTCCATTCAAAGAAGTGTCAATCTTCATATTGGTAAAATCTGGCGGTTGACATGACATGATAAGTCGTGCGTTAACATTACAAGCCCTGAGCATCGCAACGAAACCTTGCACTGAAATATCAGGATCTCCGTGACCTTTACTGACGGCCCTTAAAAAGTCAGATCTTTTCAACGTCTTGAATTTTCTTTTGTTATTGGCGCTCATTTCAATTTCTTTCCAGGTTCTCATATAAAGTCCCACATTATCATATTTTTTAGTGATCTTCCAGTGTTTTTGCCATAACTCCATGCATTTCTTCAACCCATCTAATAATTTCCTAGTACTCCTAAGTGGGAGTTCCTCATCTTTCTGAGGATGCAGTAGCTCAAACACTTTCTCAGGAACTAAGTTGCTCAGTTTTCTAGACAAGCGCTTGCTGTTAATCCATTCATTTCGTATAAATCCATGAACCATCAAGCAAACTAGATACAACATGTGGAAATATTTTCTCCTTTTCCGTTCTTCATTAGAACAAACGTTGCGGCTTGTCCTTCTAGCATCACTATTCCTTTTACTAGAGGGCTTAATTTCAACAGATATATCTTCTACACCGGCCACCTCATTTCCATCTGTCACGTCTTCAAATTCCTCCGAATCATAATCTTCTTCAGATGACTGGATTTCCTCTACACTATCATCCGTCGGTACCGTAACGACGCCATCATCTGAAGAATCTAAGTTTACAGTAACAACGCTTTCTCGTGGCAATTCATTCAACCCTGTTTTAAACTTCTTCTTGGCATCTGGTAGGGGCTGGTTCTTCCTTCTGACTCTTCTTCTTCTACTCAGGGGCGCTTTTTCTGCCTCTTTCTCGTTAAGAGCCTTCCTTATTAGTTCAAAATATTCCTTGGGCAGGTCTTCATTCATTTTAGCGGAAAAATAGTGTCGTTATGTCTCTGCTTGTCGTCCTGTTTGAACTGCATAAAATTTGCATATATTGTGCATGCATTAAAGGTACTTAACCGCATTTTTCCATTTTCCGCCGCACTATATAGATGGTAGAAAAGCAAGAGGAGAACCTTACATAGTTAATCAAGATATGTATACATATTTCATTCACCTGTATTTATTTACAGTCTCCAATAGAGCAGTCAGATAATGATCGGTAATACGCCCTCGCTCTTTCATGATGGGCATTTGCGCTAGCGCTTGCTCCAGTTTTGCAAGGTATTCATAGTTAGATCCACTAGGTCCATGCGACACGGCAATTACTTTCGCAGTTTCATCCACGGTCTCTGGTCCGACGAAGGCCTCATTATCTATTGTACCAATGTACACCGAAGTAAGTAGTACCCGTTTACCCGATTTGTTGTGCCGAGGCAACTGTTCTAATGCTTCACCCAATTCTGCCTCGTGCTCCCGATTAGTTTCTAGATGCACCTCAACCTCATGTAGAGTGTACCCGTTTTGTTCTCTTACGTTCAAATACTCTCTAACCTCTTGAGCATGTTCTGGTGGTATATAATACACTACCCCTATGGTGACTAAGTCGTCGGGATCCTGGATAGGTGCACTTTCACTATACAAATTCACATTCTTCAAGAAGGCAGTTTGCCTTATAATATCCTCATACGGGATTAGTGTGGCCACTCTTCCTGGGTTTGCAGGTGTACCCCTATGATCAGTGGAACTTTGCCAGAACCGACGAGCAAAACCGTGAATTATTGCCGGTATTCTATGCGTGTAATGAGACGGAGGCTTGTAAATCAGAGATCCGTAGCCTAGGACCCAGATACCACTGTTGTCATTAGTCATTTGGCCATACAACTTTTTATAAGCCCAAACCAACGTCGTGATTGCTTCTTCCAAGGTTAAATCACCTCGAGACTAAACTCATAGCTAATATTGACCTTACCTTTTAGCGTTACCCAGAATACCAATTATCCCGCTCCTTGGCGAATCCAAAAAAAAAAAAAAGGAAAAATTACTGGAGTGGCAAATTTTCTCATTCTCTTCATATAAACCACTAGGGAGGACGTCGAAGAAAAGTCTGCTAGGTGTTGGTGACAACTTCCAAGCTTCCCTTAACACAAGGGAACTATTGATAACCGCTGGTTGACATACGCCTTTAAAAGAGGTCATACGTTGCGACACTCTCTCCCTCCCCTCTCACTGATGTTTTCTGTCTTCAATTTCTGGCAATAATCTTAAGACGAAGCAGTCAAGTCCTAAGGAAGAAAACGATTTTTGATTGTTTTAAGTTGCCACTACGTAGTGGTCAATATGGAAGCCTCTGCGCAATGGAGAAACACGGGTGGCATAGGTCAGCGAACCATACAAGCGAGAACACTCTCATTACTTTATGGATCATCTCAGTATTTCACCGTTCGAGGAAAATCTTCTTTCGCAGGCCGAAGTCACCGTGATATATTTGATACTTTTGAGATATCCTTGAAAGGTAAGCTTCTATGTTGTACGTTTATTTTTTTTAACTTTCTTTGTTTTAGCTTTTACTTCGATGATATGTTACTGCCCCATATACGGTAAAAGATCATACGTTGCCAAAATCAAAAGACATGATTGCCTGTATGTTTTCCTCAGCCCATCAATGCGTAATACGGTCAGCTAAACGCTGCTCACAAGCCAAGGGCTTGCGTGTTGCTCGCGCATCGGTTGGATATCACTGGTAGGCCACTTCTTCAATATTTTGAAAATGAAACACGCTAAAGTTGAAAACTTAATTATCAACCGTCCAGAAGGTGTAGGCAATTTCATCTAAGAGAATAAATTTAACATCCCACGATCCTTATCACATCCCATCCCTACACTAGGACATATGTTCCCAAACATTACAAAGTTCTTTCCTGATATCATTACTGATATAAGATTATGTCAATTATTGATACCATTAAAGACATGTAATATGCAACACTTGTCGAACAGATCATAGTTCAGTAGTCGATTATCATACTGTTACCCTCTCGTTATATAATTTTACTTTTTTTCCTTTCCTTCTTTTCAATTTCGAAACTGTACCACGAGAAACATTGTGTAGAAGAATCTTGTCCTCATTATATCTGGTTAGTACTATCGTATTCTTGTCCGGACATCTAAGTCAAGTTGATAAAAGTTTGGGGTTATCAAGTCAAGATAAGCAAGCTTGCAGAAGTCACCTTCTCTTTTCCGTTACTTCTTTTGTGAATATACACATACTTGTTTCTTCCAAAGGAGAAAATTGAATAAGCCTAAACATCGACCATCATTTTCTTTAATTCGTACTTGAGTTCCACTAGCTTACCTATTCACTAACGACAAAGTTTCTCAAAGGTTTTTATTTTTCATTTGCTTCAAGACTTTTCCGTTATTTCTTTAAACCTATACCCAATTCAAAGCAGAACCTTTTCTAATTTAATTCTCACTTATAATGGCAGCCAAGGATATTTCTACTGAAGTGCTGCAAAATCCTGAACTATATGGGCTGAGGCGGTCACATAGAGCTGCTGCGCATCAACAAAACTACTTCAACGATAGCGATGATGAGGACGATGAAGATAATATTAAACAGTCGAGGAGGAAGAGAATGACCACGATTGAAGACGACGAAGACGAATTTGAAGATGAAGAAGGCGAAGAAGATTCTGGAGAGGACGAAGATGAGGAAGATTTTGAAGAAGATGATGATTATTATGGCTCTCCTATAAAACAAAATCGATCAAAACCGAAATCAAGAACAAAATCAAAGTCTAAATCTAAGCCAAAATCTCAATCTGAAAAGCAATCTACAGTGAAAATACCAACAAGGTTTTCTAATCGTCAAAACAAAACGGTAAATTATAACATCGATTATAGCGATGATGACCTCTTAGAATCTGAAGATGACTATGGTTCCGAGGAGGCTTTATCAGAGGAAAATGTGCATGAAGCATCTGCCAATCCTCAACCAGAGGACTTCCACGGTATTGATATTGTTATCAATCACAGACTAAAGACATCTTTGGAAGAAGGAAAGGTCTTGGAAAAGACTGTTCCTGACCTCAATAACTGCAAGGAAAATTATGAATTCTTAATCAAATGGACAGATGAATCTCATCTCCACAATACCTGGGAAACTTATGAATCCATTGGCCAAGTCCGTGGATTGAAGAGGTTGGACAACTATTGTAAGCAATTCATCATCGAAGATCAACAAGTAAGATTAGATCCATACGTTACCGCCGAAGATATAGAGATCATGGACATGGAACGTGAACGTAGGCTTGATGAATTTGAGGAGTTCCACGTGCCAGAAAGGATTATTGATAGCCAACGTGCTTCGTTGGAAGACGGCACCTCACAATTACAGTATTTAGTTAAATGGCGTCGTCTAAATTACGACGAGGCTACTTGGGAGAATGCCACAGATATCGTGAAATTGGCACCTGAACAAGTGAAACATTTTCAAAACAGAGAAAACTCTAAGATCCTCCCACAATATTCCAGTAATTATACTTCACAGAGACCGCGTTTTGAGAAGTTAAGCGTGCAACCTCCGTTCATTAAAGGTGGGGAATTAAGAGATTTTCAACTAACTGGTATTAATTGGATGGCATTTTTGTGGTCCAAAGGTGATAATGGTATACTGGCAGATGAGATGGGCCTGGGAAAAACGGTCCAGACTGTCGCCTTTATCAGTTGGCTGATATTTGCTCGTAGACAAAACGGACCTCACATCATTGTCGTTCCTTTATCGACAATGCCTGCCTGGTTGGATACTTTTGAGAAATGGGCGCCTGATTTGAATTGTATATGCTATATGGGCAACCAAAAATCAAGAGATACCATTCGAGAATATGAATTTTACACCAATCCAAGGGCAAAAGGGAAAAAAACAATGAAATTTAATGTTTTATTAACAACATACGAGTACATCTTAAAGGATCGTGCTGAATTAGGAAGTATAAAATGGCAATTTATGGCCGTTGACGAAGCTCATAGACTAAAAAATGCTGAATCATCCCTTTATGAATCATTAAACAGTTTCAAGGTCGCCAACCGTATGTTAATCACAGGCACACCTCTTCAGAATAATATTAAAGAGTTAGCTGCGTTGGTTAATTTCCTAATGCCCGGAAGGTTTACGATTGATCAGGAGATTGATTTTGAAAACCAAGATGAAGAGCAAGAAGAATATATTCATGATTTACACCGAAGAATACAGCCTTTTATTCTTCGTCGGTTGAAGAAAGACGTAGAAAAATCACTTCCATCAAAGACAGAGCGTATTTTAAGAGTTGAATTGTCCGACGTACAGACTGAGTACTATAAAAATATTCTGACTAAAAACTACTCTGCTTTAACTGCTGGAGCTAAAGGGGGTCATTTCTCTTTACTGAATATTATGAACGAGTTGAAAAAGGCATCGAACCATCCATATCTCTTCGATAATGCTGAAGAGCGCGTCTTACAGAAATTTGGGGATGGTAAAATGACTCGAGAAAACGTACTAAGAGGTTTGATCATGTCTTCGGGTAAGATGGTTCTTTTAGACCAATTATTGACCAGATTGAAGAAAGATGGGCACCGCGTGTTGATTTTTTCACAAATGGTCAGAATGCTTGACATTTTAGGCGACTATTTATCCATTAAAGGTATTAACTTCCAAAGGTTAGATGGTACAGTACCATCTGCTCAAAGAAGGATATCTATTGATCATTTCAACTCTCCGGATTCAAACGACTTCGTATTTTTACTTTCTACTCGTGCTGGTGGTTTGGGTATCAACTTAATGACCGCCGATACCGTTGTGATTTTTGATTCCGATTGGAATCCGCAAGCCGATTTACAAGCAATGGCTAGAGCTCATCGTATTGGCCAAAAAAATCACGTTATGGTGTATAGGTTGGTTTCAAAAGACACAGTAGAGGAAGAGGTATTAGAAAGAGCACGGAAGAAAATGATTCTGGAATATGCTATTATTTCTCTTGGAGTGACAGATGGTAACAAATACACTAAGAAGAATGAACCAAATGCCGGTGAATTATCGGCAATCCTGAAGTTCGGTGCAGGCAATATGTTCACTGCCACAGACAACCAGAAAAAATTGGAGGATCTTAACTTGGATGATGTTTTGAATCATGCAGAGGATCACGTTACTACTCCAGACTTAGGAGAGTCGCATCTTGGCGGTGAAGAGTTTTTGAAGCAATTCGAAGTGACTGATTATAAAGCTGATATAGATTGGGATGATATCATTCCAGAAGAAGAACTAAAAAAACTCCAAGATGAAGAGCAGAAACGCAAGGATGAAGAATATGTTAAAGAACAACTTGAAATGATGAATAGAAGGGATAACGCCCTAAAAAAAATAAAAAACAGTGTTAATGGTGATGGGACCGCCGCAAACTCAGATTCTGACGACGATAGTACTTCCAGATCTTCTAGAAGAAGAGCAAGAGCTAATGACATGGACTCTATTGGTGAATCGGAGGTGAGAGCTTTGTATAAAGCTATTTTAAAATTTGGCAACCTAAAGGAGATTTTGGACGAGTTGATTGCAGATGGAACCCTGCCGGTCAAATCATTTGAAAAATACGGTGAAACTTACGATGAAATGATGGAAGCAGCTAAAGACTGTGTACACGAGGAAGAGAAAAATAGAAAAGAAATCTTGGAGAAACTTGAGAAGCATGCTACCGCCTATAGAGCAAAGCTAAAAAGCGGTGAAATAAAAGCAGAGAACCAACCAAAGGATAATCCGTTGACTAGATTATCTTTAAAAAAAAGAGAAAAGAAAGCCGTCCTTTTCAACTTTAAAGGTGTTAAATCTTTAAACGCCGAATCTTTACTAAGTAGAGTGGAGGATTTAAAGTACTTGAAGAACTTGATAAATTCAAACTACAAAGATGATCCATTAAAGTTTAGCCTAGGCAACAACACACCTAAGCCTGTACAGAATTGGTCATCTAATTGGACGAAAGAGGAAGATGAGAAGCTATTGATTGGTGTTTTCAAATATGGATATGGTTCCTGGACACAAATAAGAGACGATCCATTTCTAGGCATTACTGATAAAATATTCTTGAATGAAGTTCACAATCCGGTAGCAAAAAAGTCGGCAAGCTCCTCTGATACAACACCAACACCCTCAAAGAAAGGAAAGGGAATAACGGGTTCTTCAAAAAAAGTACCTGGTGCCATTCACTTGGGCAGAAGAGTTGATTATCTATTATCCTTCTTAAGAGGAGGCCTAAATACAAAGAGTCCCAGTGCTGACATAGGCTCGAAAAAACTCCCTACTGGTCCTTCCAAAAAGAGACAAAGAAAACCTGCTAATCACAGCAAATCCATGACTCCAGAAATTACAAGTTCTGAGCCTGCAAATGGCCCGCCAAGCAAACGTATGAAAGCCCTCCCAAAAGGTCCTGCCGCCTTAATAAATAACACGAGATTGTCTCCAAACAGCCCCACGCCCCCATTAAAGTCCAAGGTTTCCAGAGATAATGGTACAAGGCAATCAAGCAACCCCAGTAGCGGCAGCGCTCACGAAAAAGAATATGACAGCATGGATGAAGAAGACTGTCGACACACAATGAGTGCAATACGTACTTCTTTGAAGCGACTTAGAAGAGGCGGCAAAAGTCTTGATCGTAAGGAATGGGCCAAAATTTTGAAGACCGAATTAACTACGATTGGTAATCATATCGAATCGCAAAAGGGCTCATCGAGAAAGGCAAGCCCAGAAAAATATCGCAAGCACCTTTGGTCTTACAGTGCCAACTTTTGGCCTGCCGACGTTAAGAGTACAAAGCTGATGGCAATGTACGACAAGATAACAGAGTCTCAAAAGAAGTGAAACAATTTTTCTTCACCACATTTTCCATTGTTCCTTCCCCCCATAACTATAAACGTATTTATGTATATATATTTGCGTGTAAGTGTGTGTACTATAGGGCACCGTAAAGTAATAATGCTTAATTAGTTACTACTATGACCATATAAGAGGTCATACTGTATGAAGCCACAAAGCAGATAGATCAATCATGTTTAACGAAAACTGTTAATCGAAGATTATTTCTTTTTTTTTTTCTCTTTCCTTTTTACAAAGAAAATTTTTTTTGCGCTTTTTGCCATCACCATCGCAAGTTCTGGGACAATTGTTCTCTTTCGCTCCAGTTCCAAGGAAAGAGGTTTCTGTTTTACTTAATAGAAAGTGTCATCTTGTATTTTATATCTCTTCTTTCTTGTGTAAAATTCTTTAGTTTTGATTTTGTATTTTTAGGACAGTGAGCTACGAAGTAACATTTTTACTTAATAACCGTTTGAAGCATAGAGCAGGCCCTGGTACCACCACCTAATATCTGGCTTTTTATTCAATAAAAACTCAAAAAAAAAAATCCAAAAAAAACTAAAAAACCAATAAAAATAAAATGGCTGATATTACTGATAAGACAGCTGAACAATTGGAAAACTTGAATATTCAAGATGACCAAAAGCAAGCCGCCACTGGTTCAGAAAGCCAATCTGTTGAAAACTCTTCTGCATCATTATATGTTGGTGACTTAGAACCTTCTGTTTCCGAAGCCCACTTATATGATATCTTCTCTCCAATCGGTTCAGTCTCCTCCATTCGTGTCTGTCGTGATGCCATCACTAAGACCTCTTTGGGCTATGCTTATGTTAACTTTAACGACCATGAAGCCGGCAGAAAAGCAATTGAGCAATTGAACTACACTCCAATCAAGGGTAGATTATGCCGTATTATGTGGTCTCAACGTGACCCATCATTGAGAAAGAAGGGTTCTGGTAACATCTTTATCAAGAACTTGCACCCTGATATTGACAACAAGGCTTTGTATGACACTTTCTCTGTGTTTGGTGACATCTTGTCCAGCAAGATTGCCACCGACGAAAACGGAAAATCCAAGGGTTTTGGGTTTGTTCACTTCGAAGAAGAAGGTGCTGCCAAGGAAGCTATTGATGCTTTGAATGGTATGCTGTTGAACGGTCAAGAAATTTATGTTGCTCCTCACTTGTCCAGAAAGGAACGTGACTCTCAATTGGAAGAGACTAAGGCACATTACACTAACCTTTATGTGAAAAACATCAACTCCGAAACTACTGACGAACAATTCCAAGAATTGTTTGCCAAATTTGGTCCAATTGTTTCTGCCTCTTTGGAAAAGGATGCTGATGGAAAATTGAAGGGTTTCGGGTTTGTTAACTACGAAAAGCATGAAGACGCTGTGAAAGCTGTTGAAGCTTTGAATGACTCTGAACTAAATGGAGAAAAGTTATACGTTGGTCGTGCCCAAAAGAAGAATGAACGTATGCATGTCTTGAAGAAGCAATACGAAGCTTACAGATTGGAAAAAATGGCCAAGTACCAAGGTGTTAATTTGTTTGTTAAGAACTTAGATGACAGCGTTGATGACGAAAAGTTGGAAGAAGAATTTGCTCCATATGGTACTATCACTTCTGCAAAGGTTATGAGAACCGAAAACGGTAAGTCTAAGGGTTTTGGTTTTGTTTGTTTCTCAACTCCAGAGGAAGCTACTAAGGCCATTACAGAAAAGAACCAACAAATTGTTGCTGGTAAGCCATTATACGTTGCCATTGCTCAAAGAAAAGACGTAAGACGTTCTCAATTGGCTCAACAAATCCAAGCCAGAAATCAAATGAGATACCAGCAAGCTACTGCTGCCGCTGCCGCCGCCGCTGCCGGTATGCCAGGTCAATTCATGCCTCCAATGTTCTATGGTGTTATGCCACCAAGAGGTGTTCCATTCAACGGTCCAAACCCACAACAAATGAACCCAATGGGCGGTATGCCAAAGAACGGCATGCCACCTCAATTTAGAAATGGTCCGGTTTACGGCGTCCCCCCACAAGGTGGTTTCCCAAGAAATGCCAACGATAACAACCAATTTTATCAACAAAAGCAAAGACAAGCTTTGGGTGAACAATTATACAAGAAGGTTTCTGCTAAGACTTCAAATGAAGAAGCAGCTGGTAAAATTACTGGTATGATTTTGGATTTGCCACCTCAAGAGGTCTTCCCATTGTTGGAAAGTGATGAATTGTTCGAACAACACTACAAAGAAGCTTCTGCTGCCTATGAGTCTTTCAAAAAGGAGCAAGAACAACAAACTGAGCAAGCTTAATGCTCTATGTAATCACCTACTTCCCTACTCAACAAACTTATCATCTTTTTTTTCTCCCTTCCCTTTTTTTTTTGTCTTAAATACTAGTTATTATCCTTTGTAACCTAAATACTCGCTCTTATTGACAAAATGCAAACGTTTTTTGTTTTTAACTGTCAAGAGAAGTATCATTTTACTATTATTAGACTTCATTACTGAGTTTATTAGTTGCGTTTTTTTGAGGTCTCATTATTAACGGCAGAATGTTAGTTTTCGCGGAAAATAAACAAAATAGCACGGAAAAAAGACCAACAGGTTCCAGGAAAATACTAATTTACAAAAAATTGACAAATCAAGTGAGGGTACCTTGCTATTCATCACCGCATTCAACTAACTGGAGGTACAAAGCTGATAAAATTTCACAGAGCAAAGTCTCACTTAGCTTTTACTTTATGAAATTTGACCTTTAATAACCGAAGGTCATCGTAATACGCAACTCAGACAGTTTTAAGTGGATTTTTAGGGTCGCAATTAAAAACACTCAAAAATTAACCGGAGGTTGAGCAAGGGAAAGCAACCGTAACAGAAATCCTTTATTTCCTCCTGGAAGTGAAATAAAAACGCAGTTAACTTTAAAAAGGAAAGTTAGTTGATAATTATGTCTGGAACTTTTCATGGCGATGGGCATGCTCCCATGTCGCCCTTTGAAGATACATTTCAATTTGAAGATAATAGCAGTAATGAAGATACACATATTGCACCTACCCATTTTGATGATGGTGCAACAAGCAACAAATACAGCCGGCCACAGGTCAGCTTCAATGATGAAACACCCAAAAATAAACGTGAAGATGCAGAAGAATTCACATTTAACGATGACACAGAATATGACAATCATTCCTTTCAGCCAACACCGAAACTTAATAATGGATCTGGGACGTTTGATGATGTGGAATTAGACAATGATAGTGGTGAACCGCACACTAACTACGATGGTATGAAAAGATTCCGGATGGGTACAAAAAGGAATAAAAAAGGAAACCCAATAATGGGAAGATCTAAGACCTTGAAATGGGCTAGGAAGAACATTCCAAACCCATTTGAAGACTTTACGAAGGATGATATTGACCCTGGTGCCATAAATCGTGCGCAAGAACTAAGGACTGTGTATTACAATATGCCCTTACCAAAAGATATGATAGATGAAGAAGGCAACCCCATTATGCAGTATCCTCGTAATAAAATCAGAACTACCAAATATACCCCGTTAACATTCTTACCAAAAAACATTCTATTTCAGTTTCATAATTTCGCCAACGTTTATTTCTTAGTTTTAATAATTTTAGGTGCATTTCAAATTTTTGGTGTCACGAACCCTGGTTTAAGTGCGGTTCCGTTAGTTGTCATTGTTATAATCACTGCGATCAAGGATGCTATTGAAGACTCAAGAAGAACCGTCCTAGATTTAGAGGTGAATAATACCAAGACACATATTTTAGAAGGTGTTGAGAACGAAAATGTCTCAACCGATAATATTTCATTGTGGAGAAGGTTTAAGAAAGCAAACTCTAGACTCCTTTTCAAGTTTATACAATATTGTAAAGAACATTTAACTGAAGAGGGCAAAAAGAAGAGAATGCAGAGAAAGCGTCATGAACTAAGAGTACAAAAAACTGTTGGAACGAGTGGACCCAGATCCTCTCTAGACTCCATTGACAGTTACAGAGTATCTGCAGATTATGGCCGTCCTTCATTGGATTATGATAATTTGGAACAAGGGGCCGGTGAAGCCAATATAGTTGATAGATCCCTACCACCCAGAACTGATTGTAAATTTGCCAAGAATTATTGGAAAGGTGTCAAGGTTGGTGATATTGTTCGTATCCATAACAATGATGAAATCCCTGCTGACATTATCTTACTTTCAACGTCGGATACAGATGGTGCCTGCTACGTAGAAACTAAAAATTTGGATGGTGAAACAAACTTAAAGGTACGCCAATCCTTGAAGTGTACCAATACTATAAGAACGTCAAAAGATATTGCTAGAACAAAATTCTGGATCGAAAGTGAAGGGCCCCACTCAAATTTGTACACTTATCAAGGTAATATGAAATGGAGAAATCTTGCAGATGGCGAGATACGAAATGAGCCAATTACTATTAATAACGTTCTGCTTCGTGGTTGCACTCTTAGAAATACTAAGTGGGCAATGGGTGTTGTAATGTTTACCGGTGGTGACACAAAAATCATGTTAAACTCTGGCATTACACCCACCAAGAAGTCCAGGATTTCAAGAGAACTAAACTTCTCTGTGGTGATAAATTTCGTGCTACTTTTCATCTTATGTTTTGTTTCTGGTATTGCAAATGGTGTATATTACGACAAAAAAGGCAGATCACGGTTTTCCTATGAATTTGGAACAATTGCTGGGTCAGCGGCGACAAACGGTTTCGTCTCATTTTGGGTTGCTGTTATTCTTTACCAATCTTTAGTCCCAATCTCTTTGTACATTTCTGTGGAGATCATCAAAACTGCACAAGCGGCCTTCATTTACGGAGACGTTTTACTCTACAATGCCAAATTGGATTATCCTTGTACACCAAAATCCTGGAATATTTCTGACGATTTAGGTCAAGTGGAATATATATTTTCTGATAAAACAGGTACATTAACTCAAAATGTAATGGAGTTTAAAAAATGTACTATCAATGGTGTTTCATATGGAAGAGCTTACACCGAAGCGTTAGCGGGATTAAGAAAAAGACAAGGTATCGACGTCGAAACCGAAGGTAGGCGTGAGAAGGCCGAAATTGCCAAGGATAGGGATACAATGATCGATGAACTGAGAGCTTTATCAGGAAATTCACAATTTTATCCCGAAGAAGTTACCTTTGTATCAAAGGAGTTCGTTCGCGATTTGAAAGGGGCTAGTGGTGAAGTACAACAAAGATGCTGTGAGCACTTTATGTTAGCATTAGCTTTATGTCACTCCGTCCTTGTAGAAGCAAACCCGGACAATCCAAAAAAACTGGATTTAAAAGCTCAATCTCCAGACGAAGCAGCGTTAGTAGCCACAGCTAGAGATGTAGGATTCAGTTTTGTTGGAAAAACCAAAAAAGGGTTGATAATTGAAATGCAAGGTATTCAAAAAGAATTTGAGATTCTAAATATTTTGGAGTTTAATTCATCGAGAAAAAGAATGTCCTGTATTGTCAAAATTCCGGGTCTGAACCCAGGGGACGAGCCTAGAGCACTTTTAATTTGTAAAGGTGCAGATTCCATTATATACTCAAGATTAAGTCGCCAGAGTGGTAGCAATAGTGAAGCTATTTTGGAAAAAACTGCTTTGCATTTAGAGCAGTACGCTACTGAAGGTTTAAGAACGTTATGCATAGCTCAAAGGGAGTTAAGTTGGTCTGAATACGAAAAATGGAACGAAAAGTACGATATTGCTGCTGCATCATTAGCAAACAGAGAGGATGAATTAGAAGTTGTTGCAGATTCCATTGAACGCGAATTGATATTATTGGGCGGTACAGCTATCGAAGATCGTTTACAAGATGGTGTTCCGGATTGTATAGAGTTGCTTGCAGAGGCAGGAATTAAATTATGGGTTCTTACGGGTGATAAAGTTGAAACAGCTATAAACATTGGATTTTCTTGCAACCTTTTGAATAATGAAATGGAATTGTTAGTTATTAAAACAACTGGTGATGACGTGAAAGAATTCGGATCAGAACCAAGTGAAATTGTGGATGCTTTACTCTCCAAATACTTGAAGGAGTATTTCAACTTAACCGGTTCAGAAGAAGAGATTTTTGAAGCTAAAAAGGATCACGAATTTCCGAAGGGTAATTACGCCATCGTTATCGATGGTGATGCTTTGAAATTGGCGCTATATGGTGAAGATATAAGAAGAAAGTTTCTTTTACTCTGCAAGAATTGTAGAGCTGTCTTATGCTGTAGAGTATCTCCATCTCAAAAAGCAGCCGTTGTTAAGTTAGTCAAGGATTCTCTAGATGTCATGACACTAGCCATCGGCGATGGTTCCAACGACGTCGCCATGATTCAATCTGCGGATGTTGGTATTGGTATTGCCGGTGAAGAAGGTCGACAAGCTGTTATGTGCTCAGACTACGCCATTGGACAATTCAGATATTTGGCTAGATTGGTCCTCGTTCACGGTAGGTGGTCTTATAAGAGACTGGCAGAAATGATTCCTGAGTTTTTTTACAAAAACATGATTTTTGCTTTGGCATTGTTCTGGTATGGTATCTATAATGATTTTGATGGGTCTTACCTGTATGAATACACATACATGATGTTCTATAATTTGGCATTTACATCCCTACCAGTCATCTTCTTAGGTATTCTGGACCAGGACGTGAATGACACAATATCATTAGTGGTCCCTCAGTTATACCGTGTTGGAATTTTAAGGAAAGAATGGAACCAAAGAAAGTTCTTATGGTATATGTTGGACGGATTATATCAGTCTATTATCTGTTTTTTTTTCCCTTACTTGGTTTATCACAAAAATATGATAGTTACGAGCAATGGGTTAGGATTGGATCATCGTTATTTTGTCGGTGTTTATGTGACCACTATTGCTGTAATTTCGTGTAACACATATGTTTTATTACACCAATATAGATGGGATTGGTTTAGTGGATTATTCATTGCACTGTCTTGCCTCGTAGTTTTTGCATGGACGGGAATATGGTCTTCTGCGATAGCTAGTAGAGAATTTTTCAAAGCTGCAGCGCGTATCTATGGAGCACCTTCATTTTGGGCTGTTTTCTTTGTTGCCGTGCTGTTCTGCTTACTGCCCCGTTTCACATATGACAGTTTTCAAAAATTTTTCTACCCAACTGATGTGGAAATAGTAAGAGAGATGTGGCAACATGGCCATTTCGATCATTATCCTCCTGGTTACGATCCAACAGATCCCAACAGACCCAAGGTCACAAAAGCTGGGCAACACGGAGAGAAGATTATAGAAGGCATAGCACTTTCCGACAACTTAGGAGGATCGAACTATTCAAGGGATAGTGTTGTCACAGAGGAGATTCCAATGACTTTCATGCACGGTGAAGATGGAAGTCCTAGCGGATATCAGAAGCAAGAAACCTGGATGACTTCACCCAAGGAAACACAAGATCTTCTTCAATCGCCCCAATTTCAGCAGGCCCAAACGTTCGGAAGAGGCCCATCAACCAACGTCAGGTCATCCTTGGACCGCACAAGAGAACAGATGATCGCCACTAACCAACTAGATAACCGCTACTCTGTGGAAAGAGCGAGAACATCTCTAGATCTACCAGGCGTAACTAACGCAGCCTCCTTAATCGGAACACAACAGAACAATTAATAATGATATCCGAACCATAGCTGATGGAACTCCGCTTTTCACTGTATATATAATATTACATAATATTACTGGATAAGCCTTAGAAGCCTTAGAAGCCTTAGAAGCCTTGGAATTCATGCATACTACAGCGTTAACTCTTTCTTTTAGCAAGTTTTAGTAGCGGACGTGTGGGTTTCTTTGTTCTATAATTAACACTCCCGGTTAACCCGGATCGCTATTATTCAAGGACGCACAATGGTGGGCTAATTTTTTCTTCCGATGGAAAACTGACGCCAGCACTTTCCAGCGCTGGGAACTCTCCACTAACTGGCAAAAAAATTGATTAAGGTCATGATCAAAGGAATTTTTGAAATGTTGTAAAGTAGAGTTAAGAATTAATCAAGCCGTGATACGTATGTTTTTGACTAGGTGAGAGACTATATTTATCAAAAATAGTTTTTTATACTAACAGAAAGTTTATTATATCATAGAAATCCTAGGCCTATTGTTATTATTTGCGTGAAAAAAGGTTCATGCCTAGTTATTCAGGATATTAATCAGGCATAGTCATAGTTTTGTAATACACGTCTTTCACTCCTATTTCCGGTTAACATTCGCTAATATCCATCAAATTATTGACTTTTTTTTCAGTGGATTTGTTGTTAATAAAGGAAACAATCAGATCAGCCATTTAGGGAAGTCTTTTAAGAAAGCTCAGAAGGAGATCTAAGACAAGAAGCAAGGCAGTCTTGATTTATCGCTCAAAACCAATAGCACATGCCGAAGAATAGTCACCACCATCGTTCCAGTTCGGTTAATTCCACAAAGAGTCGTTCTACGGAATCTACGAATAAATGGAAAATTCCGCACTATTATCGCAGATCCGCTAGCGGCAGCACACAAGCTTCGCCGGACAGGAACTCCTCAACAGGCTCATGTAGCACTCCAGTATTACCTACTATGAATGTTATGTCTAGCCCGAAAAAAGTTTTGCTAGAGGATCCCAGAGACAACCATACTAAGGCGAAGAAGAGTAGTAGAAAGAAATCAGGTGAAATGGTCTTCGTCAATTATACTGTACAGGACACGGCTAACGAAAATG
The DNA here is from genome assembly GCF_000146045.2 of Saccharomyces cerevisiae S288C. Classification (NCBI taxonomy): domain Eukaryota; kingdom Fungi; phylum Ascomycota; class Saccharomycetes; order Saccharomycetales; family Saccharomycetaceae; genus Saccharomyces; species Saccharomyces cerevisiae. The sequence goes on from NC_001137.3 coordinate 518,541, forward strand.
ATACTGACTTGCAAACCCAGCCGGTTTCTGTGCCAGCACCAAAGGCGAAATTAAAGAAGAAATCCTCCAAAAGGAGAATGCTGAAGATATTTGGATCGTCAAAGAACGAACACATAGAGGACATCGTTGAAGAGCAACCAATGGTGCTTCAAATGGATTCAGAATCTAAACCCCTTTCGGGAACCCCTATCTCAGAAAGCGGAATCGACGCCTCGTCACTAACAACCAAAAGATCTTATAACTCGTTCTTAAAACACAATAGGCTAAACGGTAAAACTCCGTTCTCTGGAAACTTGTCCTTTCCATCATTAAACATGATGGGTAACACTACTGATCTGCCTATTGACAATAACGATTTTTGTTCCGAGAAAGAAGTCGTTCCGAAATCAACTCATGATCCTTCACTAGCAAAACCGCCATCAAGGTTCACTGAAAGCGAAACAAATTCTACTCCCAACTTATCAAGTATACCTCTCATGAACACAAAAAATACAAGATTGAAGTACAATAAAGTGGCGCCTCAGAGTTCAGACCGACAAAAGTCACAGGAAAGTGGGCTATATCATTCTACCGAATCATTCAACTTCAAAGATCAAAACTACAGTAACAATAAATCCTCTTTAAGTCTGAACTCCGATTTAAGTACACCCCACTTTGCAAAGCATTCACCTGATTCACCAAGAACTTCAAGATCTTTCAACTGCGGAGACTCACAAAGTAAAGTTAAATTACCGGAAGAAAATGACGCTTCTATTGCATTTAGTAAGATGTTTACTAGAAAACGAGCCAACACTGGCGGGTCCACGTGTTCGCTAGCCTCACCCACTATTGCACAAACTATTCAGCAATCAAATATAAAAGTTAATAAATTGCCAACTCAGCGAACCACTTCAGTTGGCTCATTATCATCCATGTCAAATCGTTATTCACCAATAAGAGTTGCATCGCCAGGAAGAGCAAGATCCGCAACTCGTGGGTCTTCCCTTTATAGATTATCCAGAGACCTTAATTCTTTACCAAGCGTCACTGATCTACCAGAAATGGATAGTACAACCCCAGTTAACGAAATATTCTTGGATGGCCAACCACAGCATAAAAGTGGCAGTGTCAAAGGAGGGCATAGGAAGAAACAAGAATCTATCTCTGATGCTCAAAGAATTCAACATTCTAATTCGTACATTACAACACCTTCATCTTCTCTGGTGACTCCTCCTTACTACATGACAGGTTACACATTACCAAGTTCTGCATCTGCTTCTTCAACTCCAAATGTGCTTGAAACACACAATATGAACTTTGTTCCAAGTACCAGTACTGTTACAAGTTATCGCCCATCTAGCAATTTTTCCTCATTTGACAAAGAATACAGTAACGAAAACGACGCTAGTGGGGAATTCTCTGCTTTCAATACTCCAATGGAGAATATACCGGCACTAAAAGGTATACCTAGATCCACGTTAGAAGAAAATGAAGAAGAGGATGTCCTAGTACAAGATATTCCGAATACGGCACACTTCCAAAGAAGGGATATTATGGGGATGGATACTCACAGAAAGGATGACAGTTTAGATTTTAACTCTTTGATGCCACACGGTAGTACAACTAGTAGCAGCATCGTAGATTCTGTTATGACGAACTCAATATCCACTACAACAAGCAACGCGACCGGAAACTACTTTCAAGATCAAGATAAGTATACATTGGTAAATACGGGATTGGGATTGAGTGATGCAAACCTCGATCATTTTATTAGATCTCAATGGAAACACGCTTCTCGATCAGAATCCAATAATAATACCGGAAATCGCGTTTCTTACAGTGGCTCAACACCAAACAATGTTGATACAACAAAGACTAATTTGCAAGTGTATACCGAGTTCGATTTTGAAAACCCAGAGTCGTTTTTCCATGAGCAATCGAAGCTACTAGGTGAGATGGGCCACAGCAATAACAACAGCAACAGCGCCATCAACATGAATGAACCCAAGTCTGCGGATACATACATTGGAAATATATCTCCGGATACTTCAGCAACTGTTTCATTAGGCGACCTGATGGGCTCAAACGTTTCAAACAACAGTGAAAGAAATTTTTACGATGGTCATACTTTCGTTCCACAGTATCAGGCGAACTCATCTGTGGAAAACTCAAATAATCAAAATGCAGCACCAATTGCAAATAACGACATTGATAATAATTTACAGTCTTTTTATTTTGATAATAGCAACTAAAAAAGGAATGAAAAAAAAAAAAAAAAGTTCAAAAATAGTAACAGATATCTTTCGAAAAAGTTAAAAACTGGTAAAAAATTTTGAATAGAGTATATAAAAACTAATAAATATGTTTAGTTATCATACACCATAGAATAACTACTAGAGATATTATTTCATTTTCGTTTTCATTTTTTTTATTTTTTTCTTTTCAATAAGGTAACAGAAAGTTATTTATGCATTCTTGTTCTACATGTCTTATGTATACTAATAAGCTACTACAGGTATTTTGGTAGTATGGCTTTTAAATGAGTTATTAATTCTTGATCAGTCCCTGTAGGATTATCAAACTGCCACCTAATCGCTTCGTTATTAATTTTACCCAGCCATGGACCTGGCTTCATTTGAAGTAGTTTTGCCATTTGTTTTCCGTCCACTATTGGTTTTAGTTCATGACAATTATTCAAATTATTGTCAAATATGTAAGAATAAAATTCATTGTAATTTTGGAAAAGTAATTCAATTTTTTTAGTTTCAAGCTTGGGAATCTTTAAAAATGCATCTGATAGAGATGCAAAATGTGCTGTTTCCCATTCGCCATTAAAGTTCCGTAGAAATATACCGATTTCGGATTTTTTTAGCTGGGAACGATCTGCAAACTTAGCAAGTATTTCCTCATATGAACATATTGAATCTACGGTCTTGGCAATAACTGCTGCATCATTTTTACTCAGCTTCAATCCTTCCTTCACAATGCTTTCTGTCACCGAAACCAGGTTGTTAATTTTCTTCTTTGGGTTCCCGATTATTTGTAAATTAGCCATGGGGGACAGGATCGCACTCAATATAAAATTTTGCTGAAATCCTGGCGAACGACCAATTTTTTCCCTTAAGATAGGAAGCTTCTCTAAAAACATTGGATATAATTCAATAAAACTTTTCAAGTGTGAGTTTAGTATGTTATCATTGTATACATGATTAATTTTGTCCATATCTTGACAATTCTCTTCGTTGAATTTTACGACGGAGCTATCATTATGCCAAAAAAAGATAACATTTTCAAGATGAGCCCTTTGAATCAGCTGCAAAGCCAATAAAGGGGTTGGTCCTACTAATATTTTCTCCATCTCCACACCAACTCGCTCTCTAGAAATTTTTGAATTGAATGCAACATTAATCTGAGGATCGCCCATTTCAGCCATCACTTCCGGATCTATGGTAAAGTTGAATCTAGAAGCAAAACGGATCAACCTCAAAACCCTCAAGGGATCATCCAAAAATGTTTGTTTTGCAGGAAGCGGAGTACGGAGAACGCCATCTTTTAGATCTTGCAGACCTCTCTTGGTGAAATCTTCCACTTCACCTTTATGAATGTTATAGAAAAGAGCGTTCAATGTAGCATCCCTTCTTAAAGCGTCTTCCTCGGGTGTGCCAAAGCACACTTTAGGTATCCTGGAAAGTTCAGTATACTTTTCAGATCTTAAATTGACAAAATCCACTTCAACGCCAAAGAGCTTAGTAGTGGCAGTTTCCAGATGCTTGGATTTCTCGGGATTCTTGTCAATCTTGTGGATATTATGAGGCTTGGCTCCATATTTGGCGTAATGTTGTTGCAAATACTCGTTCAAACCAGTAGCAAATTGCTCACCTGACATCACATTGATGGCAATATCCAAGTCGTGAGAACCTTGTCCCAGAAGCTTGTCACGCACCCATCCGCCCGTGATCCGAAGAGTCAATGGCTCAGGCTTATTGTGGTACTTTTGATTGTACAAGTCTGTATAATCGTTCAGCAAGTTACAGATGTTCTGTTCCACTTTGGTTAAGGTGATTTTGGGTGCATTTAGAACAAAATTAGAATTCGTCATCGTTTTCTGAGCAGCACTATTCATCAGTAGAGATATAGTAGACCGTAGCATACACAAAAAAAGCCCTTATAACCCACGGATACGAATTAATCTCGAGGGAAGCGTTGCGATGTATTATGTAGTTTCCTTTAGTACATTGTTAATATGGTAGATTTTTGCGATTCATTTTTCAACTTTTCAACCCTAACGAATGTTTTTTAGGGCTGAGTAACGACAAGAACACAACCCTAAAAATCAGATGACCTAAGGGTTTGGTGAATCGAGAAAGTATGCCCTATTTCCCCCGCCCATACACCCCATAAGCCTTAACCGCAGCCCTCCTCTCCCCTAAACGTTTCTTTTTCTTTTTCCATTTTTTTTTTTTTTTTAGTTTTACTTTCTTTTTATTCGGAAAAATCTTTTCTATATTTTTCAAGGGTAACCTCATCGCCATGCAATTAATCACATAGACTCCTTAAGTAACAATGGCAAGGCGATAATTTTAAGAGAATTGCAGACGCTGTACATAGATCGTTATCAGCAAAACATATATTCGCATCGAAGGCGTTGCTTGTCCCTGAAGTAGCTACTTGCGGTTTTCATCAAGCGGCCAATTTAATCATTCTATCAGCATTATTTTAAAATAGGGGGACTTAACCTTTCTATTAGTACCACTTATTTTATAGATCTGCTGGAGAAAAATAAACAGATAAAAAAAAGGGAAAAAAAGAATAAGACTGTCTTGGTGAGGATATTCAGTTGCGTGAAATCATGACGAAACTAATCGCTCCTTCAGAAATCGTGGGCGGAGTGCCCGTCTTCAAACCCACATACGAGCAATTCGAAGATTTCTATGCATACTGCAAGGCCATAAACAAATATGGCATGAAAAGTGGTGTTGTGAAAGTAATCCCACCTAAAGAATGGAAAGACAAATTAGATCTGCCTTATTCTGCGGAAACGCTCCAAAAGATCAAGATTAAATCACCTATTCAGCAGCATATTTCTGGTAATAAAGGTCTTTTTATGGTGCAGAACGTGGAGAAAAACAAGACCTATAACATTATACAGTGGAAAGATCTTTCTAAGGACTATGTGCCTCCGGAGGATCCTAAAGCAAGACGTAATTCTAGGAAAGGCTCCGTTTCCAAATCCACGAAGTTGAAACTGAAAAATTTTGAATCGTCTTTTAATATTGATGATTTTGAACAGTTCAGGACGGAGTATACAATAGATTTATCTGACTTCCAAAATACGGAGAGATTAAAGTTCTTGGAAGAGTATTATTGGAAAACGCTAAATTTTACTACGCCTATGTACGGCGCAGATACACCAGGATCAATCTTTCCTGAAGGGCTGAACGTTTGGAATGTTGCCAAACTACCGAACATCTTGGACCATATGGAAACAAAGGTTCCTGGGGTGAATGACTCCTATCTATACGCTGGTCTATGGAAGGCTTCTTTTTCTTGGCACTTGGAAGATCAGGACCTGTATTCCATAAATTATATTCATTTCGGTGCCCCAAAACAGTGGTATTCGATACCGCAAGAGGATAGGTTCAAATTCTACAAATTCATGCAGGAGCAATTTCCCGAAGAAGCCAAAAATTGTCCTGAATTTTTAAGACATAAAATGTTTTTGGCTTCGCCCAAACTGCTGCAGGAAAATGGCATACGATGCAATGAAATTGTCCACCATGAAGGCGAATTCATGATCACTTATCCCTATGGTTACCATGCAGGGTTCAATTATGGATATAACTTGGCAGAATCCGTCAACTTTGCTTTGGAGGAGTGGCTACCGATTGGGAAGAAAGCTGGAAAATGCCACTGCATTTCAGACTCAGTGGAAATAGATGTTAAGAAACTCGCTAAATCTTGGAGGGACAATAATAAAGAGTCGAAAGGAACGCCACCCCTCAATCAATTACCCAATCCTGCCATGCCCTTACTTCACAGGCCAACTTTAAAAGAAATGGAAAGCAGCTCGCTTAGATCTACAAGCCCAGATGTGGGTCATTTTTCAAACTTTAAATCCAAGAGCTCTGGTGTTTCTTCTCCCTTATTATCACGTATGAAAGATTATTCCAACATTGTCGAGCCCACACTAGAAGATCCAACTTTGAAATTAAAAAGAATCTCTTCTTTTCAAGAACAGCCCTTAAACAAACTTTTGAAAAGAGAAACTTCGCAAACGGCGATGCTCACAGATCACGAAGACAACATAGTGGCCATGAGCCTTACTTCAATGGCAAACAGTGCGGCGTCTTCTCCGAGGTTGCCACTGTCAAGATTGAATTCATCTAATGAACTCTCAAATGCCCAACCATTGCTTGACATGACAAACAATACTCTTGCCTTCCCGCGACCTAATGGACCATCTGGATTGAACCCTTTATTATATATCTCTAACAAGAATATTAGCGGGATATCTCACTCGGCTCCACATTCTCCAGTGAATCCAAATATATCGCTGATAAAACGAGTTAAGTCTCCCAACATTGTAACATTAAATATATCCAGGGAATCGTCAAGAAGCCCTATAGCTCTGAATTACGAGGCAAGACAACAACATTCGCAACAACATTCATTCTCCACACCATCAACCGTGTCAAATCTCTCTACTTCTGTGCTCGGGCCACTGAGTGACACAAACGACATAAAAACACCGCACCCTGAAAGACCAAATCACAAGACAGCAAATAGAATACTCAAAAAGGAATCTCCTGTCGAGACATCAAAATCAAATCTTATACTTTCAAAGGTTGCATCCACTCGCCAAGAGGATTCTTTTACAAGCCGAAATGACGATCTGGACAAAGAACAAGGCTCTTCTCCATTAAACTCTAAGTTTGCGCCCGAAGAAATCGTGTTATCAGGTAAGAACAAGATTTATATTTGTAAGGAATGCCAAAGAAAGTTCTCTTCTGGTCACCATCTTACAAGACACAAAAAATCCGTCCACTCTGGTGAGAAACCTCATTCTTGTCCCAAATGTGGCAAAAGATTTAAAAGGAGAGATCACGTTCTGCAGCACTTGAATAAGAAAATACCGTGTATTTCAAACGAAACAACAGTAGATGCTCCAATAATGAACCCTACAGTGCAACCGCAGGACGGGAAAGCGGCCATTAATCAACAGAGTACACCTTTAAACTGACTCACGATTGCCAGTTGTTTACCGAGATCTCTCATTTTGAAGGCTCTTAAAATGTGCTCGGTCGGCCGGGAATTCGCGAAAACCCACATTCACTAATAAATACCATTACAATAACCATCATTATATAGATACACATGTGTAGAAAAGGATAATATACGTATATATATTTGTTTGTAAATCTTTAAATTTTCAGGAACAGGGTTAGCAAGCATCAATGAAAGCAGACGCGAAACAAATAACACATCTACTCAAACCTCTTCGACTTTTATTATTGGGGGCTCCAGGGTCAGGTAAAGGGACACAGACTTCGAGATTACTAAAGCAAATTCCACAATTATCTTCAATTTCGTCAGGCGACATTTTACGTCAGGAAATAAAATCTGAATCTACCCTAGGCCGAGAGGCTACTACCTACATTGCTCAAGGCAAGTTATTACCGGATGATCTCATAACGCGTCTGATAACTTTTCGTCTTTCGGCATTGGGTTGGTTAAAACCATCTGCCATGTGGTTGCTCGATGGATTTCCTCGAACTACTGCGCAAGCTTCTGCCTTAGACGAGCTGCTGAAACAGCATGACGCCAGCTTGAATCTAGTGGTAGAGCTAGATGTACCCGAATCCACCATATTAGAAAGGATCGAGAACAGATATGTTCACGTTCCTAGTGGGAGAGTGTATAACTTACAATATAATCCTCCCAAAGTGCCAGGATTAGACGATATCACCGGAGAACCATTGACCAAGAGGCTTGATGACACAGCGGAAGTGTTTAAAAAAAGGCTAGAAGAGTACAAGAAAACAAATGAGCCTTTAAAAGATTATTACAAAAAAAGTGGGATTTTTGGTACCGTCTCTGGGGAAACATCAGATATTATCTTCCGAAATTATTGAACCTTATAACCAGCAAATTCGGCTAATAGGGTGATTTAACGCTACACTAACTGCAAGTATATGTTAACCTTCCCCGAGACTTTGAAAAACCGTGACTCTAGTTGGAAGTCAGCATCTCGTCAACCAAATGATTACAGTTCACTTTGAATATTCTGAATAGCCTTTATGATATGAGTTAATCCTATATTAATCATGGCCGACGGCATTTAAGCGATGTATATGAAATTTATGAAAAATTAAAGTAGCGTACTTTATGCTACATAGCTTTTGAAAAGAAATCTCTGGTCTGTAAATAATAAATAAATATATATATATGTATATCTTAAAGTTGACAAAGTACTGTTAGCCATTCATAGAAATACTATATTTCATCTTGGGTTGAAGGTGATAATCGGCCCGATTTGACTACACTTTAAGAAGATTGGAAACAATGAAGTTTTATATAGATGATTTACCAGTGCTTTTTCCATACCCCAAGATATATCCAGAGCAGTATAATTATATGTGCGATATTAAAAAGACTCTGGATGTAGGTGGAAATAGTATCTTGGAGATGCCTTCAGGAACAGGTAAAACGGTCTCATTACTATCCCTCACAATTGCCTACCAGATGCACTACCCAGAACATAGAAAGATCATATATTGTTCTCGTACTATGTCTGAAATTGAAAAAGCTTTAGTAGAGTTAGAGAACCTTATGGATTACAGAACTAAAGAACTAGGCTATCAAGAGGATTTTCGAGGTCTTGGCTTGACATCAAGAAAAAATTTGTGTTTGCATCCCGAAGTGAGTAAGGAACGAAAAGGTACAGTAGTCGATGAAAAGTGCCGTAGAATGACAAATGGGCAGGCGAAGAGAAAATTAGAAGAGGATCCAGAGGCAAATGTAGAATTGTGTGAATACCATGAGAATTTGTACAATATTGAAGTAGAGGATTATCTTCCAAAAGGCGTATTTTCTTTTGAAAAACTTTTGAAATACTGCGAAGAAAAAACACTTTGTCCATATTTTATTGTTCGTCGTATGATTTCTCTTTGTAACATTATTATTTATTCTTACCATTATCTATTAGATCCTAAAATTGCTGAAAGAGTTTCCAACGAGGTTTCTAAAGATAGCATTGTCATTTTTGATGAAGCGCACAATATTGATAATGTGTGTATCGAATCGCTGTCATTAGACTTGACAACGGATGCATTGAGAAGAGCCACACGAGGTGCTAATGCGTTAGATGAACGTATTTCTGAGGTCAGAAAGGTTGACTCACAGAAATTACAGGATGAATACGAAAAACTAGTTCAAGGTCTCCATTCTGCAGATATTCTTACCGACCAGGAAGAGCCATTTGTGGAAACACCTGTATTGCCCCAAGATCTTCTAACAGAAGCAATCCCGGGAAATATACGAAGAGCCGAGCATTTTGTTTCATTTTTGAAAAGATTGATAGAATATCTGAAGACCAGAATGAAAGTTCTTCACGTTATTTCAGAAACGCCAAAATCATTTCTACAGCATTTAAAACAGTTAACTTTCATAGAAAGGAAACCTCTTCGGTTTTGCTCAGAAAGGCTATCATTACTTGTAAGAACTTTAGAAGTTACAGAGGTAGAAGATTTTACTGCATTGAAAGACATAGCAACTTTTGCTACTCTTATATCAACATATGAGGAAGGGTTTTTACTAATTATTGAACCGTATGAAATCGAAAATGCTGCAGTTCCGAATCCGATTATGAGATTTACTTGCTTAGATGCATCGATTGCCATCAAACCAGTCTTTGAGAGATTTTCTTCCGTTATTATCACTTCAGGGACCATATCACCATTAGACATGTATCCAAGAATGTTAAACTTTAAAACTGTTTTACAAAAATCATATGCCATGACCTTAGCCAAAAAATCATTTCTACCAATGATTATTACCAAGGGTTCTGATCAAGTTGCAATTTCTTCAAGATTTGAAATCAGAAACGATCCTAGTATTGTTCGTAATTACGGTTCTATGCTAGTAGAGTTTGCCAAGATCACACCTGATGGAATGGTTGTTTTTTTCCCCTCATATCTATATATGGAAAGTATTGTTTCAATGTGGCAAACAATGGGTATTCTTGACGAAGTTTGGAAACATAAATTAATTTTAGTTGAGACTCCTGATGCTCAAGAAACTTCTTTAGCCTTAGAAACCTATAGAAAGGCTTGCTCAAATGGGCGTGGGGCAATTTTGCTTTCTGTTGCTAGAGGAAAGGTATCTGAAGGTATCGATTTTGATCATCAATATGGCAGAACTGTGCTGATGATAGGTATCCCGTTTCAATACACAGAATCGCGTATTTTGAAAGCTCGCCTAGAATTCATGAGGGAGAACTATCGCATCAGAGAAAACGACTTCTTATCTTTCGATGCGATGAGACATGCAGCTCAATGTCTGGGGAGAGTACTGAGAGGGAAGGACGACTATGGTGTAATGGTACTAGCAGACCGTAGGTTTTCAAGAAAAAGAAGCCAGTTACCAAAATGGATTGCTCAAGGTTTGTCTGACGCCGATTTGAACCTTTCGACTGACATGGCCATATCCAATACCAAACAATTCTTGAGAACAATGGCACAACCCACAGACCCTAAAGACCAAGAGGGTGTATCTGTTTGGAGTTATGAAGATTTAATAAAGCACCAGAATAGCAGAAAAGATCAAGGTGGATTTATTGAAAACGAAAACAAAGAAGGAGAACAGGATGAAGATGAAGATGAAGATATAGAAATGCAGTGATGCAATGATACGCTTTTGCTATAAACTGTATATATCACAATTAGATTAAATAGCCGCAAGAGAATGTTATATATTGAAATCCATTCGATTATCCAGGACTAAACAATGATTTTATTTCACATTTATTTCAAAGGACAACTCTTTATCTGCGTCAAGATATGAATCACAGACACACCAAATTGTTAAGTTATGTTTACCAGATGTCGGAGTGTCAAATTCCAATTCATATTGCTGAGTCTCTTTATTTAAAGTAACTTTCTTGATCGCATAAAGCTCTTTTTTAGATACTTCACCTAAAACCAACCACCAACTTTCTAGCTTATCAAACGGATACTTTTCAGATGTTACTTGTAAGTTCTCAGGTTCAACATCTCTTGTCAATTGAATGGTAATTTTCTGTTTTACACCTGAAATTAACGAATCAGAATTATTCAACGAATAAGTAAGTTCAACGTTGGGGTAATTGTTAACAAACGCGGCGACCTGCGCAAGCTGTGAATCAGTAAGCGTTAAAATTTCATCCCTCTCTTCATCCTCAAGGGCCATTATATCATAGACCGTCTCGACGTTAATTTCTTTACATTTTTCCAAAATTTTGTTGTTGAAGTGTGGAATCTGTCTCAACGGATTATCAACGTCCCATACACCCTGAATCAACATCTGCGCCAAATCCATGGCGGTAGTAGCATTCAAATACCCGTTTGCTGAAAGGATATCAACCACTACGTTAATTAGTGGAACAACCTTTTCTAGAATGTCTTTTAAATCATTTTGAAAGTCGACAGGTAATTCAAGACGTGAAAAATATGCTTGTAACAATAAGAAAACTTTAAAGCTCACCGAACCAGAAGAGGTGTGTTCAGGGAATCTCAATGGTAGTCTTTTACTTAATTTGACAAGTAATGCTCTGTCTCCTTTTCTGAGTGGAACACTTTCGAATTCTACTGCTGTTGAAAGAACATACAGCATGTTTTTGAGCGTTGACGTATTCGATAAAGAAGAAACGAATGACTGAATAGTAAAAAATGATACGCCATAGTGAGAAGCAATTAGCCCGTTGCTCAAGGTAGAAATGATTTCAGTTGCTTCATCATCTCCTCCATTAACTTCTGCGGTTACTTCAGCTTCTGTATCGTCAATTTCAATGAAGGATGATTCAACTAAGTCATTCAAACAAGTTTCAACTAAATTACTCAAAAAAACTGAAATTCCATGTGGAGACGTATCCCTTACGCCATAATAGCTTGGATTCACATGGATACGACGATAGAAATACGAATATGTAAACCAGTCAACACAATCTTGTTTGCTTTGTATAATAGAATTTGCTATCTCGTTGTTCAGAGTATCATGAATAATATACTGTAGGTAACTCTCAGTAGGCAAAGGCTCAATTAAGAATTTTTTGTAGTAGGCCTTCATGTTGTGACTTGTCAAAATTAAAACCTTGCCTGCCATTGAATCGTTACCACTAGCTAGTCCCACCATTTCTAGAAGTTCATTTATGGTATATGGCATATATTTATGCTCTGCACCATCATAAAGGTTGGTTCCTAAAATAATCACTTCATCAGTTTTACAAGCGAATGCAGAACAATCCTTAGAAATGAGTAAAACCGATACCGCACCATATTCGTATAACCTTTTCACAATTCTTTCATCATTTGATGCCATCCCCTTATACAAAATACCAACACCGTGTTTTAAAGGTGCTCTTAGATGACCATCTGTTAACTTTTCAATGTATGGTACAATTTGCTCTTCTTCAACGTTCAACATATCCCATTCAATTGCTTTTGAAAACTTCATAAATGCAGACGCAACTTCCATACAATCCTTTCTAGATGGTAAGAACACCGAACTGGAATTACGATTTCCCGCTGCAGCAGCAGATGCTTCAAATGCCATTTGAAGCATCGAAAAATTGAATGATATGTGCTCAACATCTTTAAATGACTGAATATTAATTTCAAGAGGCTCAATTCTTTCGCTTGGAGAAAAGTTGTAGATGTTTGACTTCGTCATACCAGCCCATTCACCAAAATCACGAGCATTTGCCAAACAGTTCGAAAGGCAAACAAATCGAATTTTCTTTTCAAGTTGGGTTGCTATAAATATCATTCTAGAAATTAGCGTTTCATACACAGCACCGTAAACACCTTGGCTAATCTCATGAGCGTCATCATATATCATTAATTCTAAACTTTGGATGTTCTTCCTTTGTCTCCAACGACGTGACAAAAGCTCAAATTGCACGGGGGTAGCCAAGAGAACATGGCTTTTTGCTAATAATTTTAAATTTAGTGAAGGATCATTTCCTAGCTTATTTATTATCTTACCACCAGCAAGATGAGAGAACCTTTTATTCCAATCAGATAGCAAAAAATCAATTTTTTCCCCAGACGGATTGATATAAACCGCTCTTCCTTTATTCTGTCTCCAATGATTTAACAGTGCTAATTCAGCCATAGCTGTTTTACCTGTGCCCTTTCCTGAACCTACAAAGACCGAGTCATTCGAATTGTAGAGAGACTCGAAGACCTGGCTCTGAATCTTGTTGAAAGTTTTAAATTCAAATACTTCGGAAAAATCATCATTGCCAAGCTCTGATGTTGAAATACTAATATTCTCCAGAAGGGGAGTAGGAGGAGGAAATTTTTTCGGAAGTTTAAATCCATTGAAGGAAACTGGAATCTCGAATTCACTGTGCCACCAATTTTCTGATATCAAAGTAAGGAAGAAATTAGGTGGTAAGTTATTTTGATTGTGCTGCTTTAACTCATAAGTAAAGGATAAGGTAAATTCATGACCAACTATATCTGGAGTGATGAATAGTACGTCATAATAAAGTATTGAATCACCATCAGTGTCTTCTAGCATGAGCAAAAAAGGTTCAAGGGAACCGTGTACATTCATATCCCATATCCAGTCGGCTATTATTTCAATGTTGAACCTCATAACGCTACGGGTAATTGGCTGAGCGTTGCATGTTACGGACATTTTGGGAAATCTTTTCAATAAATCGTAAACCTGTTTTCCATATTTTTCAGATCTGATTGCACGACCAACTTCGGCAGGTGTTTCTAGCTGTAGATAATCTCCCCACGGTACTGTAGAGGCTTCCAGCCTTTTAATCACTTCGACAGGGCATGTTTTAAACTGTCTTAAAGGACAGTTTGTTGGCCACATTTTAGTTGTGGCAGATTTGCAAAGATTTAACAACATCCGTGTGGGATGTCCCCATCCTCTCTTCAAGCATATTTCAAACATAGCACGCAATAACCTACCAGCATTTTGGTGAATAAACACTATATCAGAATTAAGTGCAAAACCTTCGAACTTTAGCTGGGAAAAATAAGACTGCAGTAGTACATTCACTTTTGCTAAAGGATCATCAATATCTTCTCTGATAGGAATGGGTGCTTTCTCTAGAAGTTGTTTTAGTTCTCTTTTCTCTTCATATCTCACCGATACGTACTTAAACTCTTCCGACATTGAGAATATTCTAAAAAGATCAATCTGAGTTGTATGTTCATCTAACTCTCTATTGTAAACATCCATGGAAGCATGATTTATGTAAAATGACGACGCTATATTTCCTAGATCGGTCGCCTCAATTACATCATTTTCAGCATCATATAACACCAACTCTTGTTCTTTTAAAATGCATAGGGCCGAATGGACTAAGCTTTCTCTAAACTTTTTCAATTGCCCATCACTTGAAATATCAGGTACTTTGTAAAGCATAGGGGAAGCTAACATTCTGACATATAGGTAAGTATACGCCAACCAATTCACAGCATCATTCCTGCACTTAATGTTACCCGCGACAACTTCTGCATTTAAGTTGTCAACTAATTTTGAAACAAATTGCGATTCTATTGGTAATTGTTGATTTAAAACCGAGAGATAATATTGAACATTCGATTGGTCTGTTATTATAATACCCTCGCCAAATGTGTCATATCTCGGTCTGCCTGCTCTACCTAACATTTGAAGTACATCTTGTGGAGAAAGTTGTTCCCAGGACCCCTTTTCAGGTGAATAGACATCTGTTCCTTTTATAATCACTGTATGAGCAGGTAGATTAACACCCCATGCTAACGTCGCAGTGCATACCAATACTTGCAACAACCCGTCTGCAAATAAATCTTCAGATAAGGATCTGTCACTTCTGGTCAGCCCTGCGTGATGCGTCCCTATACCGCTTTCAATCAACTTTCGTAGACTTGGATCGAGTACGTTGGCTGCTTCTGTCTTTAAAATCTGCTTCGATCCTGCATCATTTTTGGTTAATTTATGAGTAATGTTCTCTTCAGCAAATTTATTTTTCAACCATGTTGCTGTTCGTGATGTTTCTTTTCGAGAATGAACAAACACGATTATTTGATTACCTTCATTGATGGATTCCAATACCTTTTCATAACAAGCATCATTCATAGCCTTCAGCTTTTTCAAGGAGTTCCGTTCCTTAATGCCACAAAACTGTTGAGATAGAGGACACGGTCTAAATGAGGAGTCAAAATAAAACAATCCTTCCTTCGGAACTCTTAAAAACCTACCGACATCCTCATAATTTGGTAAGGTGGCAGAAAGGCCTATTATTCTGGGGTATTCCTGGCCATATTTGGAAGCCCAAAATGTCCTAGCCACGATGCTTTCCAATACTGGTCCCCTGTCATCATGTAACAAATGTATTTCATCTATAATCAACAAACGAACAAGTTCTACGATGGCCAAATTATTTGAATTTCTAGTAGTTATGTCCCATTTCTCTGGCGTAGACACCAAAACCTGCGTCTCGTCAATTTGCTTTCTACTAAGCCTAGAATCACCAGTCAATTCAGCGACTTTTATACCTAGAAAAGCCAACCTCCTTTGAAATTCTCGGACTTGTTCCTGTACTAAGGCTTTCAAGGGTGCTATATAAACAATTTTAAATGCAGAAAGGTTTAATTTCTTAGTTTTCGGGTTATAATGATGGGATAAGGCTTTCAATACCGTCAATAACGCGATATTCGTCTTACCTGAACCAGTGGGTGCACATATTAGCATGTTTGAATCACCTTCAAATGCTGCGTGAAAAACCTTTGATTGTATAGGGTTTAAGGACGTTGTTTCCGATGAAGGAAACGCCTCCTGACACCAATCTGGTAGAGAAGTAATTTCTTTCAACTCATAATCAATAACAGGTTTGCTAGGAGCTGGAATATGTATTTCGTCATATTGTGGTTTCACCCTTTTGAATGATCCTTCCGGTAGGGATACTTTTGTCACGGTCATTAATTTAGAACTTTCGTCGAATTTAATCTTTTCCAAATCTATGACGGGCGGTATTGCTGGATTACTGAATTTTGTTCTTTTTGCTTCCGAAGACTGTGGCTGGTCGTCACCGGAATCGAGTTCACGCTTTGAGTGTGTAGTTTCTCTAAATTTATACTGTTCCACAAGATCATTCAAACCTTTTGCAACCATTTTCTCTATTAAGTTCGGTATTTCATTCTCTGTGCTCTTCGCCAGTCGTATGCCCCAAAAAATTGTAGATCTATTCTTGAGAATAAATTCAGCCAGTGATATATTCTCGAATTTAAGCAGATCAACCAACTTCTGCTCCAACGCTACTGGATTATGCTCAAGTGTTTCAATATCATTCAAAATTTTTTCTGACAGGTCTTGTATTACAGAGGTATCCTTGTAACCAAGCTCTGACCGAAGTTTTCTCTGCAAAAAAAATTCATCGATTGAGTATATCGGAACGCTCTCGATATTACTTGTTTTACTATCGGAGAGTTTAATTATATCGTTTTCAATGTTTGGCAATGCCCTCTTGTTTTTTTTTTTAGAATTGACTTCAACGTCATTGTAATCATATTCCTCATCATCATCTTCATTATCATTGATTTCTCCCCCAAGAACATTAGCATTGTTGGACATTTCTGTTACTTCTTCTTCATCTGATTTTTCATCATCGGCAAGAATTGCTACTGCTTGTTTATTGCTATTGTCAGGATGTGTTTCATAATCGGTAATGTTTTTCATAAGTTTAACTAATTCGTTAAACTTCAGGGAGTCTATATTGATGCCTAGCTCATGCTGGATCTTTTCCTTTCGCTCTTCAATATTACCATCCTCATTTTCCTCATTTTCTTTCAATTGTCTGATGAATATATCAGCAGTTCCAATAATAAGATCATGGGGTATATCATTGCCTAAAACTTCTGTAACCCACTGCAAAATCTGCTCGTAAGTTTCGACATTTGAGGGATCCTTTGGATAATAATGTAACCTGAAATCGGAGGAAGAATTCAAAATGGTGTTATGCTGCTGAATTTTTTTCAATGATGCGCTCTTTCCAGTTTTTTCAACGGCTACATCATTTTCTTTTAGTCCTTTATTAATGTTATTGCACAGGCCCTGTCCCATATCCTTAGCACTAATTCTACCACTCATGGATTTTGGTTGTGATATTTCCGCATCCCTTTGAGGATTTTGGCTGGTATTCATAAAGCGTTTATCAACTTTCAACACCTTATTGGACATCTCATCATAACGATAAATTTCTCTAATTTTTTTGGCCTTATCCTTCGTTTCATGCTCAGTCATTTTTAATAACGAAGGCTCACGGTAAATCTTCCAAAGCAATTACTTATATTTACCTTCACCTTATTTTACTCAAGATTATCTCTATTAGTGTATTATTCCTTTATAGTAGACATAGCTTTAGTAGCATAAATTTTTAATATTCTCGTAAAGAGCGACAATATTCAATATTAGATCGTCAAAGAAGCAAACACGCATTGATATCTGAGAGATCATCACAATGCGTTAATAGTACTTGATTCAACACCACTAATTATCAAGTTTGTTCCTGTCTGAATGATATGGATAGTACGAATTTGAACAAACGGCCCTTATTACAATATAGTCTCAGTTCATTGGGCTCGCAAATAACAAAATGGAGCTCATCTAGACCGACTTCGCCAGTTCGTAAGGCGAGAAGCACTGAAAATGACTTTCTTTCCAAGCAAGATACGTCTAGTATCCTCCCAAGTATCAACGACGACGGCGGTGAACAGTGGTACGAAAAGTTCAAGCCCAATTGTTTGGAGCAAGTGGCCATACATAAAAGAAAACTTAAAGATGTACAAGAAGCTTTAGATGCCATGTTTTTACCTAACGCCAAGCATAGGATCCTACTACTGTCTGGCCCCAGTGGATGCTCTAAAAGTACGGTCATAAAAGAACTCTCAAAAATCTTAGTTCCTAAATACAGACAAAACAGCAACGGAACGTCCTTTCGAAGCACCCCGAACGAGCATAAAGTGACCGAGTTTAGAGGTGATTGTATAGTCAACGATCTTCCTCAGATGGAAAGCTTTAGTGAGTTCTTAAAAGGCGCACGGTATCTTGTGATGTCCAACCTGTCATTAATACTTATCGAGGACCTTCCCAACGTCTTCCATATAGATACCAGACGTCGATTTCAACAACTTATATTACAGTGGCTATATAGTTCGGAGCCTCTATTACCTCCCCTTGTTATATGTATAACTGAATGTGAAATTCCAGAGAACGATAATAATTATCGCAAATTTGGTATTGATTATACATTTAGTGCAGAAACCATAATGAACAAAGAAATATTGATGCATCCAAGGTTGAAAAGAATTAAGTTTAATCCAATTAACAGCACTTTATTAAAAAAGCACTTGAAATTTATTTGTGTA
Source organism: Saccharomyces cerevisiae S288C (assembly GCF_000146045.2). Lineage (NCBI taxonomy): Eukaryota > Fungi > Ascomycota > Saccharomycetes > Saccharomycetales > Saccharomycetaceae > Saccharomyces > Saccharomyces cerevisiae. Next base: position 537,146 of record NC_001137.3, read on the forward strand.
CAGAATATGAAAATGTTGAAGGAGAAAAATAAATGGAATAAAAGACAGGAAGTCATAGATTATATTGCGCAAGAGACTGGTGATATTAGGTCGGCCATTACGACCCTTCAATTTTGGGCGACATCAAGTGGAAGTTTGCCGATTTCAACCCGAGAATCCACCATATCATACTTTCATGCCATTGGGAAGGTGATACATGGTTCCCATAGCACGAATAACGATAACGAAATGATTAATAACCTCTTCGAAAATTCGAACAATTTGTTATCGAAAGAGGATTTCAAATTAGGAATATTAGAGAACTATAACACATTTAATAAAGGCGAATTCAGCATTTCTGATGCATCATCAATTGTGGATTGCCTGAGCGAGTGTGATAATATGAATGGTCTACCAGAATCCAATGAGTATGGTTTACGAGAAGTGCGCAAAACCTTTCGTAACATCAGTAAACAAGGCCATAATCATGGAACGGTTTATTTTCCAAGAGAATGGAAAGTAAGAAAATTACAAAATTCATTTAAAGTTCAAGCTGAAGATTGGTTAAATGTTAGTCTTTATAAGTACAACGCGGTACATTCTTTCAGGAATATAACTCTAGAATTTGGCTACTACGCACCTCTAATTAGAAAGTGTCAGAGTTATAAAAAAAAATACATTCTCTATTATTTGAAGAATCTTCCGAGTGGCTCCTCGGGGCCCAAACAAACCATGGACAAATTTAGTGATATAATGAAAGTTGAGAACGGAATCGACGTTGTGGATCGGATAGGCGGGCCTATCGAAGCACTATCTGTGGAGGATGGACTAGCACCATTGATGGATAATGATAGCAATAATTGTGACCATTTAGAGGATCAAAAAAAGGAAAGGGACAGAAGGCTTCGCATGTTGATTGACCAATATGAAAGAAATGTGATGATGGCTAACGACGATCTTGAAGACGAAGAAACTTCTTTTAATGATGACCCTATTGTCGATAGCGATAGCGATAACAGCAATAATATTGGCAATGAAACATTTGGTAGAAGCGACGAAGACGAGTCTCTATGTGAAATTCTGTCCCAGAGACAGCCGCGTAAAGCGCCAGTTATCAGTGAGTCCCTTTCAGATTCAGATCTGGAAATACTCTAACTTTTTACTCTTTAAATTTGACGAGAAAACCCCAGGAAATATTCCACACAAATCTATGCACATTACATTCTAGAATAAATTAATAAATAAAAATATATACATATATATTAATATGTATATATGTATGAATATAGTTTTCATTACAAAATAAGGCTTACTGTAGAGCATGTTGGAAATATTCAGGATCTTCTTCTATAGATTCCTTGATAATATCCAAACCTCCCTGGAACTCCCCATTGATATATAACTGAGGAAAAGTAGGCCAATCAGAAAACTTCTTCAAGCTTTGTCTAACGTTTTCGTCTCTTAATATATCAAAAAATCCGAACCTTATTTGGTGTTCTCTGAGGATACCAACTAACTGTCTAGAAAATCCGCATTTAGGTTCTGATGGGCTTCCTTTCATGAATAGCATCACAGGTGCAGCTTGTACTAGCTTCACCAGCCTAGCATTTATTTCTTCTTCAGTTTCGTCCTCTTCATCATCGGAAGACCCGCTGCTTTCCTCATCAGACGTAGATTTAGGACCCTTGGCATTGTTCGCTAGTGAGGCAGAAGCATTCGAAAGAATTTCTAAGCTTTTCACAAACTCCTTAGGATCTGCGGCTGATATTTCTTTTACAATAGTACCATTTTGAATGAAGACGAAGTATGGTACGGCTGCAATCTCAAAAAGGTCTGATATTTCTGGATGTTCGTCTGCATCTATTGATAAAAACCGGACATCCTCTTGCCTAACTTTTTCACTAACAGCTTCTAGCACCTGGCTCATAGTTTTGCAAGGATCAGCCCATTGAGCTTTAAAATATAAGACAATGAGTTTATTAGCAGCGTTTGTAGTGGTTAGTTGCGTAAATTGGTCCTGGCTTTTTATTTCAACCACAGTCATATTTATTGGAGGAAGAGCACAGAAATTTAGTTATATGTAAGTGGAAAAATGAAATATGCTCAGTACCCAAAGACAACAATGTTACCGGGAAAACGAATCAACGTTCCTGGCAGTAACAGATTAAAAAATGGTTCAACTGGTACAGTATTAATATGCTATTTAAGCTAAATATCAACCAGTCTTCAGATATGGTAACTTTTTCTAGGACATCTGTGAATACGTCGCGAGGCTTCACCAATTAAAACGCGCGCTCTTACTAAAATTTCACGAATATAATGCTTATTGGCTGAAATTTTCAGACCCTTTTGCCAAGTTTGTAAAAAGTATTCCAAACAACTTCAATTTTGGTGTTGGTGGAAAGTTCCGGCCTCCTCCTTAGTGACTCTTTAATAAACCAATCTGCTACATCTTCTTTATCTTTGTTCTTTGGATCCTGCTTCCACTGATGGTAAGCGCTCCAGGTTCTGACATAATCTGCAAACTCCACTAGGGTGACCTGCTTTCTGATTAGCAATGGCTTCTTTGTATGCTGGTGGAGTTTTACTTTGTCTCTCACATCTTCTGCACAAAAATATGAAACTTGTATATCATGGAAAAGTTCTGGGTCTAAGTGAGAGTCTTTCAGCATATTACGAAGGCGAGATCTCCCCGGTTGTTCCCAATAGGGTCCCAGTCCTTGCTTCCCGTAAGGAACTTCAATCATCAGATCATCAAATTCAGGGTAGTCCGGGAAAATTGGGTCCGCATAACCCCAAATAGCGATAGTACCATCTTTTCTCAAATTGGCATAAGCAGATCGCTGAAATTTTTCGAAATCGAACCAATGAGCACATTCTACTGCGGTAATCATATCAATTTTCTGTTTGTCTACTGAATCCGCGCCTAGGAATTTAAAATCATCACTTGAAGAAATCTTAAATGAAACGTTTTTGTATGTATCAGGACTTCCTTCCTTTATTACTTCTGCAGTCTTAATCATGGTAGCGGAGAGATCGCTTCCGATAATTTGTTCGAATGGTTTTAACTCCTGAGCCATTTGTAAAGTGGCAGTACCTGGTCCACAGCCAACATCTACGAGTAATTTCCTTTCTCCGTCGTGGTATTCATCAATCATCTTGTAAAAATCGGAGGGATAAGAAGGTCTTGAAGATGAATATCTTTCTGAGTTGAAATCAGAAGCAGAAAAGGTAGACATTATTATCACTTATTTTGTTATCTTGTTAGGAGATAATTCTCATAACAACTAATAAAGACTGCTACAACGAAAACATACTAAATTAGTTACATTCCTTTTCCTTTAAAAATGAAAATAAGGAAGATAAACTTTCGGAAAACCAGAAAAAAAAAGGATATTACTGTGAGTCATGAACATCAACACATAAGGTGTGATTCATTTATAGTAAACAACGGCAGAATTGCACCTAATTTTTCTGATTAGATAGGTTGATGGAACACCCTTTTTATTGGTCATTTAACAATGCATGAGACTACATAAAACATTTATCTGTTTTAGTCAAAACAAACGTGGTTGTAGAAATATTCTGCAAGAAAATTCGCGGATGATATTTGAGAATAAAATACTCATAATGATATTGAGGCAGGGTATATTTTTTAATATTAGCGTGAGCACCAAGATCAGTTTCTAAACATTAGCAAATTATTCTAGGTGGTATAAGACAGGCTAAAAATCTATAATTGAAATGTCAGCATCTTAAAATAAAACAGGAATTAATTTCTAAATACGCAATTGATCCAAGTGTTATGTCAATATGACTTACTGAGAACATACTCTGGCGGGCTTTACTTCCCGATCTCACATGTTGCCTTCAAGAAGCACAAAAAATTTGCAGCCCAAACACTGTCAGACACGGGAATCGATCTAACATCGTAAAATTTCAGCTGCTTCGATAAATTGGTACCCAAATATTGGAGAGACCTTTCACCACACCGACTTGAAATAGTAAACTCAAGCGCAATGATGAAAATTGGGTTGCAATGTATATTTGATATCACAAATACCAAAATTAGCCGCTTTTTTGGTACGCACTTATAATCGAAGAAATTGATTCTTTTTTAGATTTTTAACAAATGAGGTTATATGAGAATGAAGCAGGTCATAACAAGCGGAACCAAAGCTTACTCAAACAAGTTATCATTTCCAACTAAATCCTACTTGAACTGCACCTCTTAAAAGAAAGATAGAAATTCTATACAAGCGCTCTCACTCAATAAGAATTGTAAAATGAACATGACAGTGATGTGTCACACCTCGATCGGCAACGTGAATTGGTTACCGTCTATTTAGTAATCAGTACAGAGATATTGAAGATGCCGCTATTTTTTTTTTTTTATATTTCCGCCGTATTTTATTCCTGTGTAGTCGGGTAATGGATGCTATTTGTATGCGATTTTAGAGTCTTAAAATGCTCAAGAGTGATGTATAATGTAAGTTCATCATTTGAAGAATTCGAACAAAGTTGTGACAATATAAGGAGTTCCGCAGACTAAGAAGTACTACACGATGGATTTTCAGTGCAGAACGTGTAGCCAGGCTTATGATGCTGAGCAGATGATGAAGCATCTCTCAAGTACGAGGCATAAAACTGTATTCGACACTTCAAATGATGAAGATATTTGCTGTGAGGAATGTCAAGATAAAAATATACACCAACTTCAAATCATCAGGTTTGGGGGTGAAGACATGGTTTTACTTTGTAATTCGTGTTTTCGGAAAGAATATTCAGAAACGGAGCGTCCATCAACTAGCTACTCATTACAAAACGGCTCTATATTGAAATTTTGGGAAAAGTACGTGAAAGTCAGGGAATGTTGTTGTGATGAGTGTGGGGAAGAGTCTAACTTGAATGCAAATAGAAATGGAGAAGTATTATGTGACAAGTGCTTGCCCAAATCGAATAGAGCTAAAGACTTTGTTTCTGAAAAAAGTGGAAGATTCCTATACATCTACTTGGGACTGAATGAAACACAGAATAGCACTAGAAAGCCTAGAAAAAAGGGCGGCAGAAGAGTTGGTAGAGGAAAGAAGGGCAGGAAGGGTGCTAAGATTAAGAAGGAGAAAAAGGAAACTTTCGAGGCCAAAATAAGTAGAATCGCTTATGAAGTCAAGAAAGAAAATAGTACCATTCAAAGCTCTAGTAGTTCCAATCTAAGAAACTTCAAAGGTTTCAAAGCGGTGGAAAGCGATCCAGTAGTTGCAGCAAAAGTAAGCAAATCAGAGACTAGTAGAAGTAATCCTGGCCCATCAAATCGAAACAAAGGGAAAGGAAATAAGGCAAACCACAAAAAGAATAGTGGAAATGGGATAGGAAAAGAGAAAGAGAGGAAAACAAACATTAGAAATAATGTCCGTAACAGCCAACCTATACCAGAGGACAGAAAAAATACCAATAGCCACGTTACAACAAACTCTGGAGGGAAAGGCAAGAACGAATCAGTGGATAAGCACCAATTACCGCAACCAAAAGCTTTGAATGGAAACGGGTCGGGCAGTACTAATACTACTGGTTTGAAAAAAGGGAAAAAAGACCATGCTGGCCAGAAGACTAAGGGCAATGATAAAACGGGTAATAAGAATCCGCGAGAGGCCAAACTAAATTCAGCTGGCAGAAAGAATGCACTTGGCAAAAAATCAAATAACCAGCCAAATAAGGGAACTAGCAGGTGGACAATTGGATCTGATACTGAATCTTCTAGAGAACCTAGTATTAGCCCAAACGAGAACACAACTTCAATTACTAAATCGCGAAACCGCAATAAGAAGGCTAGCAAGCCGACGCTGAATGAAAAATCAAAAACAACAACGATGCCAAAAAAGTTGGAGACAAAAAATCAAGAGAAAAATAATGGAAAAACTAAGGACGGGAAACTTATTTACGAAGAAGGTGAACCACTCACAAGGTATAATACCTTTAAGTCAACCTTATCATACCCCGATTTGAACACATACCTAAATGATTACTCATTTGCCCTTTTTTTGGAACAGAAATTAGAGAACGAATTTGTTCAAAACTTCAACATACTATGGCCTCGCAATGAAAAAGATACAGCTTTTATAATCAACGTTGAGAAGAATAATAATTCAGAACTTGAGAAATTACTACCTGCAAATTTGCTTGCACTCGGTAGACCGGCATTTAATGAAAGGCAACCATTTTTCTTTTGTACTCAGGATGAACAAAAAGTTTGGTATATTTTTATCAAAGAACTTTCTATTCAAAGGGGTAAATACGTGTTGTTAGTGGAGCTTTTTTCGTGGAATAATTTGAGTTTGCCAACGAAAAATGGTTCATCTCAATTTAAGCTATTGCCAACTTCTGCGCAGACAAGTAGAATTCTATTTGCCATGACGCGTATTACAAACCCAAAATTTATTGACCTATTACTAGGCCAAAAGCCTATTAAAGAGATTTATTTTGATAACAGGCTAAAATTTTCCAGTGACAAGTTGAACCGATCTCAGAAGACTGCAGTGGAACATGTTCTAAACAACAGTATCACAATTCTACAAGGCCCACCTGGTACAGGTAAAACATCAACAATAGAGGAGATAATCATCCAAGTAATTGAAAGATTTCACGCATTCCCAATATTGTGTGTTGCCGCGTCAAATATTGCTATTGATAACATTGCCGAGAAGATTATGGAGAATAGACCGCAGATAAAGATCTTAAGAATTTTGTCAAAGAAGAAAGAACAACAGTATAGTGATGACCACCCATTGGGCGAAATTTGTCTCCACAATATTGTATACAAAAATCTTTCCCCAGACATGCAAGTCGTGGCAAACAAAACCCGCAGGGGCGAAATGATCTCCAAATCAGAGGACACGAAGTTTTATAAAGAGAAAAACCGTGTCACCAACAAGGTCGTATCTCAATCGCAAATAATTTTCACGACAAACATTGCTGCAGGTGGTCGTGAATTGAAGGTTATAAAAGAATGTCCCGTGGTAATAATGGATGAGGCTACACAATCATCAGAGGCTTCAACACTAGTCCCACTTTCGTTACCAGGTATAAGAAATTTTGTCTTCGTTGGGGACGAAAAGCAATTGTCAAGTTTCAGCAACATCCCTCAACTGGAAACCTCACTATTCGAAAGAGTCCTATCTAATGGCACGTACAAAAACCCACTAATGCTGGATACGCAGTACAGAATGCACCCAAAAATTAGCGAATTCCCCATTAAGAAAATATACAATGGTGAATTGAAGGACGGTGTCACGGACGAACAAAAGGCATGGCCTGGCGTGCAGCATCCGTTGTTTTTTTATCAGTGCGATTTGGGGCCCGAGAGCAGAGTGAGAAGCACGCAAAGAGACATAGTCGGGTTTACGTACGAAAACAAACACGAATGTGTAGAAATCGTGAAGATTATCCAAATACTAATGTTGGACAAGAAGGTTCCGCTGGAAGAAATTGGTGTCATAACGCCCTATTCTGCACAGCGTGATCTGCTGTCTGACATCTTGACCAAAAACGTAGTTATCAACCCCAAACAGATTTCTATGCAACAAGAATACGATGAAATTGAGCTATTTAACGCGGCTGGTTCTCAAGGAACCGCCGGCAGTCTACAAAACAATGTGATTAACATCATCAACGGCCTACACGTCGCGACCGTAGACTCCTTTCAAGGCCACGAAAAATCTTTCATCATATTTTCATGTGTCAGAAATAACACCGAAAACAAAATCGGCTTTTTACGTGACAAAAGAAGGTTAAACGTGGCATTGACAAGAGCCAAGCACGGACTAATTGTGGTGGGCAACAAGAATGTCTTAAGAAAAGGAGACCCCCTATGGAAAGACTACATTACCTACCTCGAGGAACAAGAGGTCATATTCACTGATCTCACAGCTTACTAGCCGGCTAGGCGGCGGCAAGAAAATCCACTGTTTATGTATTGATTGCGCAATGCAGAGATAGATAGATATAGATAGATAATGGACGTAGTTATAGAACAGAAAATCGGTAGATCGAAAACACAGGGGAAAAAGGGGGGGGGGGGGGGGAGACAGCGCAGCCACGTGACGGGCTTCCTCTTTGGAAAGTGGAGCGAAGTTTTGCGGAAGCTACTTTATTCCGGCCTGGAGTCAAAAGAGGAAGCTCGGTGGCAAATAGCTTCCTCTTTGTGGCCGGGGCGCGGGGGGACGAGGCAAAAAGCAAAGAAAAGCAAAAAAAATAAAAAAAAAAACAAAAAAACAGGGGTATGAGAAAAAGACACGCTTTTCCACGCGCAGCAAAAAGGAAAAAGGAAAAGGAAACTCTTTATTATTGGACCTTAAACCTGAAAACGAGACGAACCGTAACATAAAACCGTGTAGTTTCTGCAAAAATAACTTAGTTTTTCCTACTTTTCAAAATTGAGAGCGCAAGCAAGTGAGAAGAAAAAGCAAGTTAAAGATAAACTAAAGATAAAAATGTCAACCAGTCGTGAAGATTCTGTGTACCTAGCCAAGTTGGCTGAACAGGCCGAACGTTATGAAGAAATGGTCGAAAACATGAAGACTGTTGCCTCCTCTGGCCAAGAGTTGTCGGTCGAAGAGCGTAATTTGTTGTCTGTTGCTTATAAGAACGTTATTGGTGCTCGTCGTGCCTCTTGGAGAATTGTTTCTTCTATTGAGCAAAAGGAGGAGTCCAAGGAGAAGTCCGAACACCAGGTCGAGTTGATTTGTTCGTACCGTTCGAAGATTGAGACCGAACTAACTAAGATCTCCGACGATATTTTGTCCGTGCTAGACTCCCACTTAATTCCATCAGCCACCACTGGCGAGTCCAAGGTTTTCTACTATAAGATGAAGGGTGACTACCACCGTTATTTGGCTGAATTTTCTAGTGGCGATGCTAGAGAAAAGGCCACAAACGCCTCTTTAGAAGCATACAAGACCGCTTCTGAAATTGCCACCACAGAGTTACCCCCAACTCACCCAATCCGTCTAGGTTTGGCTCTTAACTTCTCTGTCTTCTATTATGAAATTCAAAACTCTCCAGACAAAGCCTGCCATTTGGCCAAGCAAGCTTTTGACGACGCTATTGCTGAGTTGGACACTCTGTCTGAAGAATCATACAAAGATAGCACACTTATCATGCAACTGCTAAGGGACAATTTAACCTTATGGACTTCAGACATGTCCGAGTCCGGTCAAGCTGAAGACCAACAACAACAACAACAACATCAGCAACAGCAGCCACCTGCTGCCGCCGAAGGTGAAGCACCAAAGTAAGTATTCTGATAAATCTAAAGAGAAATTACTAAAAAAAAGAAAAAAAAAAGAACGGGGGTGTAATAATTTGTAGTTCATTATTGCAATTATATATCTATATCTATATATGTATATAACATTAACATGTGCATGTACACACGTAATCGCGCGTGTACATGTCTATATGTGTTACTTGAACTATACTGTTTTGACGTGTATGTTTATTTATCTCTCTTCTGATTCCTCCACCCCTTCCTTACTCAACCGGGTAAATGTCGCATCATGACTCCCGACAATAATCCCCTCTGGTATAGCGAGAAGCAACTTTAGCTTCTTAACGGCAAGAACTTTTTTATGTTTGTCGCACCTGTATCTTCACAAAAGTTGGATACAGCAATAAGAAAGGAAACCACATTTGTGCCAATGCTTGCTGCTTCATTCAAACGCCAACCATCACAATTGGTCCGCGGGTTAGGAGCTGTTCTTCGCACTCCCACCAGGATAGGTCATGTTCGTACCATGGCAACTTTAAAAACAACTGATAAGAAGGCCCCTGAGGACATCGAGGGCTCGGACACAGTGCAAATTGAGTTGCCTGAATCTTCCTTCGAGTCGTATATGCTAGAGCCTCCAGACTTGTCTTATGAGACTTCGAAAGCCACCTTGTTACAGATGTATAAAGATATGGTCATCATCAGAAGAATGGAGATGGCTTGTGACGCCTTGTACAAGGCCAAGAAAATCAGAGGTTTTTGCCATCTATCTGTTGGTCAGGAGGCCATTGCTGTCGGTATCGAGAATGCCATCACAAAATTGGATTCCATCATCACATCTTACAGATGTCACGGTTTCACTTTTATGAGAGGTGCCTCAGTGAAAGCCGTTCTGGCTGAATTGATGGGTAGAAGAGCCGGTGTCTCTTATGGTAAGGGTGGTTCCATGCACCTTTACGCTCCAGGCTTCTATGGTGGTAATGGTATCGTGGGTGCCCAGGTTCCTTTAGGTGCAGGTTTAGCTTTTGCTCACCAATACAAGAACGAGGACGCCTGCTCTTTCACTTTGTATGGTGATGGTGCCTCTAATCAAGGTCAAGTTTTTGAATCTTTCAACATGGCCAAATTATGGAATTTGCCCGTCGTGTTTTGCTGTGAGAACAACAAGTACGGTATGGGTACCGCCGCTTCAAGATCCTCCGCGATGACTGAATATTTCAAGCGTGGTCAATATATTCCAGGTTTAAAAGTTAACGGTATGGATATTCTAGCTGTCTACCAAGCATCCAAGTTTGCTAAGGACTGGTGTCTATCCGGCAAAGGTCCTCTCGTTCTAGAATATGAAACCTATAGGTACGGTGGCCATTCTATGTCTGATCCCGGTACTACCTACAGAACTAGAGACGAGATTCAGCATATGAGATCCAAGAACGATCCAATTGCTGGTCTTAAGATGCATTTGATTGATCTAGGTATTGCCACTGAAGCTGAAGTCAAAGCTTACGACAAGTCCGCTAGAAAATACGTTGACGAACAAGTTGAATTAGCTGATGCTGCTCCTCCTCCAGAAGCCAAATTATCCATCTTGTTTGAAGACGTCTACGTGAAAGGTACAGAAACTCCAACCCTAAGAGGTAGGATCCCTGAAGATACTTGGGACTTCAAAAAGCAAGGTTTTGCCTCTAGGGATTAATTAAATCGTAAGGAAAAATAAAATAATAGTGCTGTGATCGCATGATATTCTTCCCTGGAAGCGCCATTTTATAGCAAGAAATGTAAGTCAAGTATATTTTAACTGTATATCAACAATATAGCTCTTTTTTATGCCTTGTTGTTTTTCTTCGGGTTTTCCCCACACATTGTGTGGAGAGATAGTTATTAACAGACCGGAAAATAGCCGCCCAAGGATAAACTTTTATATAAAGGGAAGGGTAGTTGACCCAAAAAATTTGGATTCTACTTTTCCAGATTTACTTTCACCCTTTTATATTTGCTGTAGTCTGTTATGCCAATCAGGAAAGCATTTGAACAAATATGTCTGTTACAGGAACTGAGATCGATAGTGATACAGCAAAAAATATTCTTAGTGTAGATGAATTACAGAACTATGGTATTAATGCCTCAGATCTTCAAAAATTGAAGTCTGGTGGGATATACACAGTCAATGTATGTTATAATAACATTTTTAAAACCTCTGCTGTAGAGGTTCTTTCCCCCTTTCTTTTACTAACTAATAATTTGGAAAGGAACTTTTATAGACCGTTTTGTCAACAACAAGAAGACATCTATGTAAAATTAAAGGGTTAAGTGAGGTGAAAGTGGAAAAAATTAAAGAAGCTGCTGGAAAAATCATACAGGTGGGATTTATCCCCGCTACTGTACAATTAGATATAAGACAGCGTGTGTACTCCTTATCAACTGGATCTAAGCAACTAGATTCAATCCTAGGTGGTGGAATAATGACAATGAGTATCACTGAAGTATTTGGTGAATTTAGGTGTGGTAAGACACAGATGTCTCATACTTTGTGTGTTACCACGCAGCTTCCGAGGGAAATGGGTGGTGGTGAAGGGAAAGTAGCATATATTGATACAGAAGGCACTTTCAGGCCCGAGAGGATTAAGCAAATTGCAGAAGGTTATGAATTGGATCCCGAGTCATGTTTGGCAAACGTTTCATATGCTAGAGCCTTGAATAGTGAACATCAAATGGAACTTGTTGAACAATTGGGTGAAGAACTTAGTTCTGGAGATTATCGCCTTATCGTGGTAGATTCTATAATGGCAAACTTCAGAGTAGACTACTGCGGTAGAGGTGAACTAAGCGAAAGACAGCAAAAGCTAAATCAACATCTTTTCAAATTGAATAGATTGGCAGAGGAATTTAATGTTGCAGTATTTCTGACAAACCAAGTTCAATCAGACCCAGGTGCTTCTGCATTATTTGCCTCGGCAGATGGTAGGAAACCAATTGGAGGGCACGTTCTGGCACATGCGTCAGCAACAAGGATTTTGTTGAGAAAAGGGCGTGGTGACGAAAGAGTTGCCAAGTTACAAGATTCCCCAGATATGCCTGAAAAAGAATGTGTCTACGTAATTGGTGAAAAAGGTATTACCGATTCAAGTGACTAGTTTTTGTATACTTTTTTAATGAAGATGACATTGCTCCTTTATTAAACTTTTCTTTTACTTTGTGTTACTAATATTATTAATATCTTGTTATGATTCTTTGTTTTAGCAGCTCCAAAAGAAAGGAATATTATAATATAATTGTTGTAATTCGGAAAAAAAATATTAAATTACTATGGTGCATATGCGTATATAAAATTGAGCATTACCTAACGCCATATATTACTATCTAAAGTCCTCACAGATGATGTGTTTTCAAAATCAAATGATTGGAGCTCCTCATCATCATCCCCGGTAAACTGCTCGGTTTCAGATCCATTATCCAGATACCTCAACGGGCTAGTGTACGCAATTGAAGGGTACCTATAAAATAAAGTACGTTCCTCTTTCAACTGAAAAAACCCCCGATAATCCCTTGACAAGAAATAATACATAATATAATCTCGCTTTCTGACAAGACTTTTCAGTTCTTGGTACTCTAATTCCCGTTCGAAAACCGGATATGTGCCAGCAATTTCGTCAGTTATTATAGCGTTTATAATAGCCTCGTAGTCATCGGGCTCAATTCTATTTTCGTAGTTGAACAGACGGTAAAAAGGGCTACAGTCATAATTATGCTCGCATTCCTCGAGAATAATATCTGAATCAGATTGTAAATGTATGATATTTCTTGGCGTTACAACAATAGAATCCTCAGGCCCTGATATTTTCTCTATAGATGGGGAATCCGGTATATAGTCAAGGTTGATATCTGTTAATTCATTTGAATTTAGGTTAGCGCGAGCTTCAATTTCGTTAGGCTTCTTGAAATTTGCCTTAACTGGGATTTGCTTTGCCAATTTTTTGTCATCTAGCTTTTTTCTATGATTGAAATTTAGGTCACGAAGCCTTATATGTTCAAGATCCTTGGATTTTGTAGCAGCTTTTTCCTTTATCAAGAAACTGCTTGACTTCTTTTGCGAAAAAGGGTGGGTTTGATTTTCATCTTGATGCAACCTCTCATCGACATCCATTTTGTCACTGTGTCTGAGAATCTATACTTCAGGGCCTGCTACAAGAAGTAGAAACTAAAATACAATGTTACAAATGCGAGAAGGGTTTTTTTTATGATCATGAGTGACCGCAATAAAATCTTTCGAAGCTTTTTCGAATATTTTAACATTTTTTCTCTATAGCTTCTTTGTGGCATCGCCCATGGGATCAAACCATACTGGTTTCTTTGTAAAACAGGCGCAAAATATAGAAACTCAGAAAAAGAGAAAACGAGTAGTGGAAAAATTTATCAGCCATTTATGCGACGCATCCGTTTGACTGATCTACCTATTTAAAACAGAAACCTACGTTGAAAAGTTATTTTTCCAACACATTACTGGATCTCATCAAATTGCCAATGTAATCTTCTAGATAATCATTTTCTTGCTTTAGTTGCTCACACACCTCTTGCTGCTCTAAGGTTTTATTCCACAACAAGTCTAATGTATCCTTCAGAAGTTTGGTTTGGCGCATCATCCTCTCATTTTTTGTTCCAGCTTCTCTTTCGCCAAGATTAACTTCAGAGGATGGCTGCTTGCCCGTCGGCGAGCCAGTACTAATGTTCTCCGCTGACATTGTCCTATTTGTTTGTTTGCTATTATAATTTATCTAGTCAACAACTTCGCAGATCTACAAACTGGTCCTTAAGATGTTTTATTGAAGACATCATTTTTTATTTTTTTAAGCAGAACGTGCTGTGCTCTCCCTTTTGGGCCTTTTTACGATTTTCAAAAAAATTGGTCTCTAGCGGGATCGAACCGCTGATCCCCGCGTTATTAGCACGGTGCCTTAACCAACTGGGCCAAGAGACCTGTAATCTGTGTTAAACCTGCATAAATTATGAAATCATAGCAACGTTTCAAATACTTCAGATGCCCCCATCCCTTCGTGTAGATGATGAAATGAAACTCTAGAATATCATCCATTTAGTAGCATTCTTGCTGCTGGTATAGTATCATATGAGATCTAGGAAGATGAAATGAAGCTTGAGAAAGAGTTAGCAAGTTTAATGGAAGCTGAAATGCAAGAATTGATAATGTAATGGGAAAATGAAGCATATAAAACGATAGGAAAAATAATCGTAATATTATTGTATGCAAATACCGATTAAATTTGAGGATCCCTATACCCTTGAGGAGAAGTTCTAGTATGTTCTGTATACATAGTATTGAAGCCTCTATCAACAATGGAATCCCGATAATTATCACAAAATTCACACAAACCTCAGATAAACGTAACAGTATTAGCATACATAATTATACCCAGGCTTCTCCCACAGTGCGCATGATTCGCTACGAAATCATCAATTTCACATAATATTGAGATTGCATTTGTTTTTGTTTCTTGCGTTGTCACTTTTAATTCTGCTGTATTATCAACTCCTGCACTTAGCTTCTGCAAGATAAAATGACGACTTGAGCATCATTCTCAGATTCAGTTGAAAGTTGCTGACGATTTTCAGGGGTCCCATTTCTAGTAAAACGACATTAGACATATACTAGAAGTTCTCCTCAAAAGATACAGGAATCAATAAAAGAGAATCGGCAATTCTAAATAGCATATTATTATTACTTCTTTTGCTTTGTAAGTTGTAATTTACAATCCTATTACATTATCGTTTCTTGATTTCAACTTCCATTAGATTTGATTATGACTGCCATCATTTTGGGTCACCGTACGTGAACATTGGTTTGCAACAGGAATAAAAGTCTTGAGATGTTGTACTCTGAGCAAATAAACAAAAGGAATTCTTTCTAATATTTCACAAAACTGATTTCCAAAAATGTCTCTAAGTACTCCATTAGCGACACATTTTACATTTCATTTATTTAACATAATACCTTATTTAAAGATTGATTAATTTTCGATGAGGCATACCCCTTGGCAGAAAAGGAACAAACTCACAAAGTGCACAAAGAGTTTATAAAGAAACTAAGAAAAGTAAGGAAGAGAAAGAGACCGTACCAGCAAGGCCAAGATGTTTAAAAGAATCGCAATAGCCCAGATAAGAACGTATACAAATGGCGTTGTTTTCAAGACAGCCTCTAAACCCAAAAGAAGATGGATTCCATGGACAATTTTTGGGGGAAGTTTTCTTGGAGGGTGGTACTTGACACAGCATATGACGTTCACGGACTTACTAGCTTATTGGAGATATGATGCCCTACCCAAGAACGCAGATGAAGTCGTCAAATATCACGCTGATCTGAATAGACGTTTAAATGGCCTACCCATAGTAAAACAGTTGGAGAATGCTGGTTTTGTACAAGTGATTGCTAATGAAGAGGAGAACTTGTTAGTGTCAAGGGCATTAAATACACCAGGTGGCGTCGCTATACCACCAAGAGTTTACTACAACCCCAGTAGGCGTGAAACTGTCGGGCTATACCATTTAGGAATGAAACTTACTGGTTATCCTTTCTTAATTCACGGAGGCATTTTAGCAACAGTTATTGAAGATTTAATGAAGGAGGCCATTAGACTCGAAAAAGGAACAAAAAATATAAACCAAGAAACCAAGAATTTGAGTATCTCGTACAAGTTCCCCACGTTAGCTAATCAATTTGTTGTAGTAAGAACCACCGATCTTCAGCAATACGGTAACAAAACTAAATTAAAGGCTGAACTTATGGACCAAAGTGGCAACAGGACATTGGTCAAAGCTAATGCCACGTTTTCTAGCGAACAAGGGAATCCAAAAGAAGAAAAATAGATTTGCCGTCTACTTATTTATTTATTTATTTATTTATACAATAGCTGTACCATGTAAATAATACATATATGAAATTATTGAAACCAATGTATGGATCCATCTCCGCATACTATACAATCCATGGAATAATCATGTTTTTCTAAAGGAATTGGAGAGGCCACCTGTTCCATAAGACATAGTCCAACTAGGAGGGGCTTTTGGCCTTCATGCAGTATCTTATACCGTTGGAAAAAATCGTCATAATACCCAGCACCGTGACCCATCCTTGCACCAGTTTTAATATCAAACGCCACTCCAGGCACCAATACGACATCTAGAATATCTGATTCCTCAATATGCGGTTCAGGCTCTTTTAGTTGATATGGACCTTGAGGCTTCAAATCACGAACCATTTTCAAACTACTCATTCGATGGAATATTAAATGTGGATGATGATCTTCCCGTAATTTGAAGTGTTTCGATTCAGAAGTATGAGTACATCTTGGCAGAAAGACCTCCTGGCCATCTTGAAATAAATTCTTAATGATTTCTCCAGTCGTTACTTCTCCTTTATCCATGCTCATATAACACGCTACACGCCTAGAATTGGCGGAAGCGATCAATGAGCGTACTGCTTGAGAAATAGTATGCGACTCTGCAGCGATAATATCGTAGTCAAGAGCATTTATTACCCTTTTGATTTGACGTCTCAGTAATTGCTTAGTGGCCATTAATTTTTTGTAGCTATATAAAGATAGCGTAGCTGACAGTAATTTTTATTTTTGCCATTTCAATGATTAAATATTATTCGGAAGAAATCTGAGAAAATTATATATATCCTTCAAGAGAATGAAGCTGCTAACTGATTAATAAAAACAGCTTTAATCACAAATCTCTCACGACATGAAATAAAACACCCTTGCAAACAGATGTGGAAGACTGATTGCCACAAAGCTTCGGGCTCGCAAGCAGAATGGTTTTCAGGAAGTGACTTACTAAGCTCGAATATTGTCCTAGATAGCAAACAGGCCTTTGATGGAATCAGTTTGTCTCCTGAAGGTTTTTTTGAAATAAAATGATAAATGAGAATAGCAGACCAGTTCTACGGGTAGGATTGAGATATAAAACGAGAAAGGCACTCTCTCACTGAAAAGTAATGAAAAATTATCAGAACTCCAATCTGCTGTCTTTACATCCTCGAGAATATCGCTAAGCTATCGATACTACGAATGATCCAGATACGACAGTCTTCGCTGGCGATCTTTTTGGACTAAATTTGCTCACTGATACACTAAAAAGCCTACGCAACTACACAAAGGTAAGAAACCACAATCGCTACCCATTAATCCTTATTGGCATTGTAGCCCCATATAATAGAAGTGAAAGAGTAACATTGCGCCATTTTTCGCTACTAAATAACCTCAAGAAATGTGTCCAGCTTATGGTTCCCATAGAGCGAGAATATATGACTTAAAGCATATCCCTGAGTGGGTTGCACTGGTACACACTCTGTGATGGTGGAGCACATTAATTAAAACTCAAAAAAATTATCACGATATGGACAAAAATCTAAATGGGCAAGTATCTCTCACAAAAAGACCTCACGTATTTTATGAAATTACAAATTGACGTATTTCAACCTTGTTTACTCTAAAGTTCCCCCATATAGCATAGGGGTGCTTTGGGTTTATTTAATCGTCAAATATAGTCCGATTTGTCTCATTATTCTTGTGTCGGAAAAAAATTTATTGAAGCGACTACTACCTAGATATTCTGCAATTTTTCCTATAATATAATATGCCTCACCCCAATCAGTCCCTCTTTATGACAAGAAATAAGACTACAGTGTTACATCAGATACTCCACATTCCCCCTATCGAAACCCAACAAGAGCGCTATCTCTTATACAACATTTCACAAAAAACATGTGATATGCTTTCAATTGATCCTATCAATATCAAAATTATCATTCTCACTGCATTATCCTTCATTTTCGTTAGTGCGCATCCTCCATTTTGGGACGTGTCTACCAAATAAAGAATGATGCGAGATACAAAGTAGGTGATAACATCAGAACCCGGTGTTAGAATGCAAGGTATAATCAGCAAAAAAAAAAAAAATGTGTAAAAAAAAAAGGTCGGTTACCAGCTTTACTAAATGTTTTCTATTGAATAAAATCATAGAATTCCATAAGTGACTGTGACATTTTCCACCCAGTTGATACAGTTCAATGAATTCTCACTGCAGCTATATTTTGGATGCTTCTCCACTTTGTAATATACATTGTGATGTTTCTTTGATGAAAGATATAAAATATTAAAAAAAGTTGATTCTTACATCTCATCTTTGTCATAAAAATCCTCTGGAATGGCACCTTAGAATTTCTAGGCACAGGAAACTATTCGATTTTTCTAATATATGAATCTAAGTCAAATTCAATATCTATGTTATTTCAGAAAGTGGAGTAGGTGTGCTTTTAAGAGAACGGATTTATGACGGAAAACTAGGTTAAATAGACGAAGAAAAGCTGAAGTAATTATCGTTTTGCTGAAACTTTCAGGATAATCCCTATCATAATATATTCCTATCAAGCGATGAGCAACGGAAAGCTGTGAATTGTGAATGTAACAACAAGACTATGTGAAGCAATTTTTAAGAGTTATTTCATTTAGCAATCTTTTGAGACCCGAAATACTCAAAGAACGATAAAATCGTGGGACGAATAATTAGACTAGCAACAATAAAAGGAGTAAATACAACTAGATTTGTGAGTGTGTGTAATTGCGTGTAGCTTGAAAGACTTACCACAGTGGTATCAACACCATACTCGAATCGTTCTAGATCTTGCATAAAAAAAGGACATTTACTTTTACTTACTAGTTATGAGCCACCTTTGATTTCATGGTACAGCCCATAACCTTCCTGAAAGCGGTGCATAACGTAAGGGACTAGATTAGAATCACAAAACCTTTTATTGCATTCTACAGTATTCGTCTAAATCAAGGGATTTTATTTCCTAATTGAAAGTGATCAATTGTTTAGGTGCATACTTGGTTTTTACTCTCCGAGGTTTTCTTTAGTAATACCAAATTCAGTGTCCTCCCAAAATAGATTGAGAAGGTCTGGTAGAGATTCTGCAGTCACAAAATTTTCGAGGCTACAAAAGTCCATGCCAACTGAAACACTGGTGCTGCTGGGTGACAACTTCTCATAACAAGCACCTTCTTGATTTTTTCCCTGTACGCCAATAACTCTATTATTCACCAAATCACCCATTTCCCTATCAAGAATGCTGAGAATTTCTTTACGGAAGCTTGATTCTTTGTGTTCGCCTATAATATTCCTGTACCAGATACATTCAATGTCCAACGCAGCTTGACCAGCATCTGAGCAAGCCTGGCCATATTTTTTCAATTCACAAAACAGCGATTCCTTAGCCATTTTCTGTGAACGTGTGTACATCTGACAGCAGATGCGTGTTAGGATGAAAGAAACCGCTGTTCCATTTTCCAACTTTTTAGAGAAGGCGTTGTTGCCCTTGAAATTAACATTGCCAGAGCTCACAAATAAGTCATTATATGAGGCTATCATGCGGCACATCAAGGATAAATAACATATCGAGTTCCTTCTAGGGGTCTCGATAAAATTCAAGGTAATATTCATCAAGATGGCATATATGAACCACGAACAACGGAAAATATAGAACGTATCTTCGTGCTTGAGAACATCCGTCAAAATATCTACAGATGCTTCAAAGGTTTGAAGCCTGATGTCCTTTACGCAGGAATCAAGTTCAATTCTCTCTCTTTCTTGTAGAAGATTTTGTATCCTTAAAATTAAACTCTCCATTCCCTGAAAACAACAAACCTTTGCAAATCCGAAATGGGTGTATAGTTCAAATACATTACTATTTTCAGAATATTGTTTGAGGAAAGGGATTAGTTTGTCTTGTATGCACTGAAAAATTTTACATATTTTTGAAAACTCTACCATAAGCTGTCGTGCGGTTCCATTTAGGTCTTTAGCGTTAGGAGTTGCAAATAATCTGTAGTCTGTAAAGTGTCGATTATAAAGCAAACCAGAGAATACCGCTGTAATAATTTTCGTTAATAGAATATAGCCGAAAGAGATACAAATATCAAACTTACTTGGGTCGAGCTCCACCAAGTTTATTAAAGTAAAACAGTCCATCGAATCATCTACCCCTAATCCAACCACATCCTTGGGAAAGAGACACGAAGTCATTTCATGTGGTATCAATGGCTGCTTACCGGTGACCAATGAATACCATCTATCCCACCAGTAGCAGTCCCACCATAACTTACGATATTCTTCGGCAGTGTCCTCATCCTGACCAATATAATATTCCCAACGATTCAAACCAGCATCCAAACTTCGCCTGGACATCGTGGAAATAATTCTTCCCAGCACAAAAGGATCGTCTATCCAATATCTGTGTTTCATCAACGAGACTAAGCCCTTTAAAATAGTCAAGTCGTACATTGTCGAAAATAGGGATCTTTCAAAATATTCAAGACAGAGACAAAAAATCAACTCATCTTGCTCAAGAAAATATTTCAAAGGAAGTAATTTTTTGGAACTTTTACGATCCAACGCCTTGTGGTGCTGTTCCATCAATTGTACTCCGTACATAAACCAGTCTGTTGGTTTATTGAATTTGATTGTTTGGTTAATGTTTGTATTTCCTTTGATTTCATTCGATATATTTGACATAATGTGTTGAATAAGTACGTCGTTCCCACATGAAAGTCCGTTTAGCTTTGAATAATACTCTAAAGGAGATATCGAAGTTACTTTAGGACCAGCATGGCTAGCAGAGCTAGCGTCAAGAAACTTCAAAAATAAATAGATAGTTTCTCTCGTCTCCCTATCATTCGAACATGAAATCAATTTTTTAGTTATCCAGCTAATACCCGTAGAGGCAAAATATAGCAACGGTGAATAGACCCCAAAGTACATACTGACATTTTGTGCAGTATTGCTTTCAAAAGCGTTGGAGAACCTATTCAAAGATTTTGACTGTTTCCCGATAATTTCTGTTTCTATCGATTTCAGGCCACCATACGAGCTAATTTCCTTACTGTCCAGATTGAGGTAAAGCTGAGGTTGTATTTTTTCAAGCTCAGTGCAAATGTTTGCTAGGCCTTTCTGTAAAGAGGCCGGTGCGCTTGGAGGTAACTGTGCCTTCAATTTTGCTATGCTGCACTTAGCATTATCCAAATCATTACTGAGACTACCAGTATAATTGAAAAAAGCCTCAATCGGTTCACGAAATTGATTTCTATACGTACATTTTGATTGAGACCCAATACACCCAAAACATGGCTTCTTACTGTTGCACTTAATCTTTTTCCTATGGCATCTATCACAGGCCTTGGTTACCCTAGATTTTTGTTTGGCTAATCCTCTTTTTGCTGCCATCTCAATAAAATATAAAAAGCTAAAAAGCTTAAAATTTAAACAACAATAATGTCGTTAACCTAATGCGCTTATTCGATGAGATTTGGATTTGCTTCTAGCTTATAGAAAGGAAGAAAGTTTTTACTGTTCAAAGCACACATCAAAAAAATTATTACCCAGCCTTTCAAACAAACAAAGTACTCCAAAATAGTTATTTTTGAATACTAGCAAACCAACCAATCACTTTTTTTGTTGGATTATCAAATAAGCCTAATCAGGTCTTTCATGCAGCGTTGAATCCAGGTTACTTCACCGCACCTTAAGTTAAGATCAGGACAGTATCGGCTGTTCCTGAGAAACCAGCCATATTCAAGTTTCGGTATCCTAACCGTTGATATTGTCCTTATTTGTCGACCTTCAAATATTGTGGCTGCCATGTATATGAGCGCCTCGATCTATTATGACTAAGCCATGCGATTGTCGTGTAATGGTATCGCGCATACTGAAGGTTTCAGCCCTGTTTTGATGTGCCGCGGCAAAGTGGTTTTTCTCCATACAGGATGAAGTGTTTCTTTCCCCATGCCGCGGCAAGCTCATCCTAAATAAATCTCAACTTTTCAACTAAATGTACTTCAATTGAACAAATGCCAAGACCTCAAATGAATCAGTATAAAAGCACCTACCGAATCAATTGTGGGATGTATAGTCTCTTGCCTCAAAATGTCCAGGATAGTAGGTTAATAGTGTCCAATTACATAGCTACTTAATCTTTTATTGTCCATCAACGTTCCAAAATGTCCACAACTGATTCGGGGTTCGTACTTTACCACTATACGCCAAGTAAAGCGGCTGCAATCGTATTTGTCGTACTCTTCATTATAATGACAGTCATTTTTGCCGTTCAAACTTTATATGCTGCGAGAAAATCTTCTAAGGCATTGAAAAATAATCCATTTGAGTCATCTGATGATAAGGTCGATAGTCTTGAGGATGCTGAATACAAGCAACTAAAAATCACACCCACAGTTTTTGCGTTTATACCTTTCTTCACTGGCTGCATCATGGAAGCTGTCGGGTATATCGGGAGGGCTCTATCCAGTTCCAATCCTGAAAGAACGACCCCATATATTATCCAATCTGTTCTTTTATTAGTCGCTCCAGCACTAATAGCTGCGACGATTTATATGATTTTTGGAAGGTTATTACATGTTATGAGGTGCCAATCTTTAATTTTGATTTCTGCACGCTTTGGTACGACTTTCTTTGTTGTGGGAGATGTGTTTAGTTTCTTTTTACAAGCTGCAGGTGGCGGACTAATGTCTAAGGCAGGATCAACGAAGACTGGTTCAGGACTCATAACTGCGGGTCTTTTTGTACAGGTAATTTTTTTTGGATTTTTCATTATCAATGAGATAAGATTCACAGTAAATGTTAAAAGGAGATGCTTATTTTACGAAGATATTTCCAGAAAGTGGATCTTTGTGAATGCTACCCTATTATTAAGCAGTATGTTGATCCTACTACGTTCAATTGTCCGAATAGTTGAATTTATTCAGGGATTCAATGGCTATATAATCTCTCATGAGTATTTCATATATGTCTTCGATGCTGTACCTATGTTATTGGTAATAATAGCATTTAGTGTGGGATCCTTTTTCGGCAACGTATTCGATGTTATAAAGGAGTGTCAAACGTTAAGTAATTAGATAATATATATCAAATTTTGATTTCTATGTAGTGCAGCCAATCAATTTTAACTTCATTTAGAATAAAAATCTTTCCTCTTCTGCTTTGAAGCCATTAAAACGAAAGATCTAGGCGGTACTATTTCTCCATTCTCAGCCGTACAATCATGCACCGAAAAGGAAGGCAATGTATTGAATTTTTCGCCGAGAACAAAATATTTGTAAACACTCGTTAGATTCCGCATTGTTAAGTGGCATCACAAACACAATCAAGATTAAGAGAAAAGTAGCTCGTTGAGAAAGATTCTTGTACATATCGGGATACTTCTGAAGTCTAATAAAACATTCAAATAAAGACAGACTGGATAAAAGATTCCTGAACGTCAAAACTTATATCTTCTTGTCCCTTGGAATGTCTCTCTGCTCTTATATTGTTGCTGTTGAGTGGTCTCATGACAATAAAGTATGTCACTGAATTGAAGACTACTGAACCATGGCAGCTAATACAATCACGCCCATCCAGAAAAGTGTCGTGTGGCGAAAATTTTTGTTCACGTTGAACAGAGGGTACTGATTTCAAAGTGCTCTTAAGTCGTAATGACGGCCCTAATAATGATTTCCAGACCCTTTGGAAGGAGTTTCTTCTTTAAGTACTGCCCTCCCTGATCTATATTTGTAGGAAATTTTTAAAGTACCTAGCCTTTTTCTCAGTCACGGCTGTAGAGTGTACACAGAGCCTTTGAAGTTTGGTGCTTTACGAAATTAAAGCAGTCACCTATGTCATTTAGCTACAAAAAACTCGTCTAGAAGAACAGCACATCGGCCTCCTATATCGGTACTCATCACAGAATCAATGTATAGTATGTGTCAAGGAGAATGTATTAACGCCAAATTAAAGGCACACTAACATGTAATGAAGCTGGTGTTATATATTTTTTTTCAATTGACGTGAAACTCAGTGTCTTAGAATTATTTTTTAGTTCAAAGAGTACGGCTATTGAAGTGAGCCACAATGTCATTTAGCTTTATAAACACAAGAGTAAAAGTGCGCTTGTCTTCGCCTCAATGAATTAATGGAGCAGAAAATTTCTTAACGGTCAGCAATACTTGAAAATAATTTTAGCAGTTCAAACTTTCGTTGTTATCTTGATACTGAACTCTCCTTAGTATTCATATAAATGATTCTATTTAATAGTCCCCTCCGCAGGGTAATTTTAAGGCCTTCTTTTATTTCCAAAGGAATTAGTATATAGCATATAATATAATTTATCACCAAATCAACAGAAAATATCATAATAGCATTAACCCGCAAGAATTTCTTTAAATGAACACAGTTTTCTGCAGTGTTAAATAGAAATTTCTAATTATCCTGCATCCAAGACATGAAATCGGTATATTCAAGGAAATTTATTAGCACTGAAATGCATATATTCATTTTTGTTAGCCACGGAACTGAACTCTCATTATAATGTGGCGGTCCGGTTTCCCCTAAAAATAATTGAGGGCATATATGCATATCTTTTCGAGACTCAGGTTGAAAAAGAGCCTCCTTAGTTCTGCACATACATCCAATAGTAGGGCAGGAGTCCCAATCAAATTTAGGTATGTCCTCTATGCTATCACCCACCTCTGGTAAACAGCCAATTGCGGCCTTTATGATGAACAGTGAGGAATTCAAATTAAATTTACTCTCTGAGGTGAAAACCCATTTCATAATAACCTTTTTATCCTCTACAACATATACTGATCTAATTTCAGAGCATCTAACCAGTGTCAATATCCTAAAATCTTCCTTTTTTCCGAAGTTGAGCTCTAGTATGTGGGATATTCTCTCCTTATTGCGATAATAGCTTGTTTTCTTCACCTTAACAGTGCAAAAAAGAACTTTAAACAGAGTGAAACCGTCGCACTCTCCTTTTACCTCATAATCCGACTCTTCAGGGAAGTCCCCATTTTTCAATATCTCGTATTGATAAAAAAGAAAACCCACATAATCTCGCCTAACAAAAAAAGGCTTCTTAGTGCGGAAGGCAAATAACGGCAAGCCCTCTCCATCCGCCGTAAATGACTTGAAGGGATGCTTCCTACTTGCAAACAGATTTATAGATCGTTGTGATTTGAATATTAGATCGTCTTTGAAAACACGAAGCTTGACCATTCCAGTTTTCGTTACAGTATCAAATTTAAACTTATCCGGAACATCCTTCCTGTCTTCGTTAGCGTAGATTTCTTCTTCTATAGCCTTTACTCGAGGCTCGTAACCATCAGGATGCCACAGCATGATACTGTTTACAGAACTCGATCATATACTAGAACCTTTGACTTCGGTAATCAGCCCGCATCCTATGCTTTCATTTCCTTGGCGTATGTTACTGACTAGTTTCCTGGCTTAAAATAGGAGAATTCATCCTCTTAGTTATTTTCTTGGTGGACCACGTGCCTTGCTTAAAGCAGGGCGCTGCCGTTGTTGCAACAGCATTTTCAGACTTTCCTTTAGGTAAAAAAGGTCAACCAATAATTTTATTTTATTTCTGATGATGGTTGCGCGTTCCAAGAAAATCAAAACCTTGGGCCTCATCCTCTTCTAAGACGTATAATGCAATCAAGAAACCCTTCCCAAAACCTAATAAAGGCTTGTTATTAGTTTCAAATTCAGGCAGAACTCGACTTGGATCTTTTAAACTTTTAAAGTCGTAGAAAATAGGTGCATAATTAGCTAAAACAGAAGAGACTCACCATTTGAATTATATAACTTTATTAATTCGAGTAAAACATCCATCAGGTATAGCGTGTTGCGGAAAGACTTTTTTTACTCTTATTGTAACAAATATGTGTTACAATTTACCTGTAACCTTGTTCTGTATAAAATTTTCTCTCGTTGTCATATGCCAATCTTTATATAATTAATAGAAATTTAGGAGGAACACAAGAAGAGGGGTAGATCCCGACAAGCCTTAACATACAGACGTAAAATTACTCGCAAATTTGCGAACCACTTGGTCAGGTGCGGTACGTAAAACGAAGATTTGTACAATAAAAATATTGTTGGTTTAGCTAGATTATATTCTCCGATGATTTTTTAACTTCGATTTCCATCAAATTTTATATTAGACAGTAATGGAGTTTCAATTTCGAAGTCACTTCACTTGAAGCTGAATTATACTAAAAAAATTTTCTTTTACTTGATTTATTGCTCTGCAGTGTCTGATAGTGTAATGGCGGATAATGCAAAGAAGAGTAAAGGGAAGATATTTTATTTCTTTGATTATACAAAATTTTTAACTTGTATGTGATCCCTGTCTTTAATATCGTTTCATTATACAAACTAACTACAGAAATAGCTAAATGAGTGATTACTGTGCCATCATTTTGACTTCAAAGATCATCTATATCTTGATATAACATCTACCTGTCGAAAGTAAGATCATCCCTTTGCGGGCATGTAAGGTGTAAGATATAAGAACAAACAATTGCTAGAAAATAGCTTTGAATGAATGTTAAAAGGGACTGAACTTAGAAGTGTGCGATTTTCTGTTTTCAAAATTTGCCCAAAGCGCTTCTTTTCTTTTTAAGAATTGTATAGATGTAATTATTTAACGGATGTCTGACATTATTGAACCTTCCTAACTCCACAAAAATAACCAACGGGACCTCTACCTTACTAAACCACTTCCCGCCCCATTAACTAACCAGCATAACCTAGACAATACAAGGAAATGTACTTCGAAATTTTAAGGTAAACGCAATTCTTGTCACAATATAAAGCTCTCACTGTGCTCATACACTGCTTCGATAATAAAAACCAAATGGTTTCTACTAAAACATAGCAAGCCTCACAAGATATAGAGATCACACACCATTGAAAAAGAAAGTTCAGCAAGTTTGCTGGAGGTTGCAAAGAGACTAACGAAGGGCTTTCATAACGACATTTTACAGTTATTGATAAAAGAATGCTTTTACGACAGCAGAACCTATTGGTTTGAAGAAGATAGAGGTCTAGTAGTATATTGTTGCTTTAATGATTCAAACTCTTAACAATGTGGGCAAATATGCGTATGATTTCGTTCTGGGAAAGGATAGTAAGAAGCCTTTTTGATTACAAAACCGTGAAAGACGGTTTAGCAGCTTTTACAGGAAACCTGCTTTACCTTAGCCAGTGTTTTCTCATCTTCAAAAAAAAGTATTGTACGCAACTCTTCCATCTAGCAGAGCTCCCGCTCTTTTTCAAACAAGTTTCATTATATTTATTCTTAATAATTTTGGTATCATCGAGGTGAGGTCTTCGTTGTTTCAACACCAGCTATTTTTCAGCGGCTTACAATTACGTAGTTCTATTAACGAATACACTGGGAGGTGAGTATAATCATGGACTGTAACACTATACGACTCCAACACGTTATATGTATCAGTTATATATATATATTATATTATTTTGGGAAGAGTAGCATTGCTTTTGAAAGTACACGGGGTTTACTTTGGCTCATAGAATGGGTCTGGATATGAAATTCTGAAATATTCAGATTTTGGAGTACTGAAAATATTTAGCAAGAATTTCAAATATTAGTTAGTAAACCAAACCAAGGCATCTGAACTTGAACCTCCATAACTCGCTTTCTAACATAATGAGCTTGTATGACATAATATTATAGAACTCGAGGTTAACCTTTAAATATAAATATAGTAATCTTCATGATAATAATTTCAGGGTAGTGCGCGTATTTGTCGAAAAAACGCAAAATGACAGAAATTCTATGTTTACTGACTTTAGATTTTGTTTTAGATCAATTGGCGGAAAAAGGACGCAGTCTGTAACTTTGATTGGCATCTTGATTTGATTTGTTGGGTGGTTCTCTTACAATCAATGGTTTATTTCATGGAAAGCTTGATGACATGTGATAGCACACCATGCTAATTAGTGAAAAGAGTCCTTGTTGACTTACCACATGTGCAGCCGCCTTTTACCGTGGTGCGAAGCATATTGAGCGGCCTGGAGACCAAGAATGTCAGGGCCTTTAAACAATAGAAGAAGTGTATAGGAAAAAACTAAGGTGTTTTGAGATATTTTTTATAAAAGTAGTATTTCTTAAAAATCAGCGGGGAGCCATTCTTTGAAGGCGCGCTTGCAAATTTTAGGTATTGGGCTTGATTATTTTGGCAAGTGTCATGCATTGTAACAAATCTATATAAAGTGACAATTCTGGAACACTGTATCGTAATCCCAAATAATGTATGTAGAATAGAAAAAAATATATGAAAAAATGAATAGATCATACACAGACGACATGAATAGCAGCCCTCCAAATTACTTGACAACAAGGACGTTTAGAATCGTTAGATTGTTTGCAATAATTTTTGCACTGCTTTTGGTAGCGTACTCATTATTTTTAAGCACACTTAGAACTGGAGCTATACCTGACCGCGCCAACACTGCTGCTCTAGTACGGCGAGCTAGGTGATCATTTGCGACTGGATTAGGACTAGGAGGATTTTTAATTGCTGCAGCCGCTTATGCTACTCCTTACTGGGTCGCAGCAACCTGTATCGCATCCACTAGCGGAATATGTTCACCTATAGCTGGTGCTGTTTTAGCAACTTCAGCAGTTATAGTTGCAGCAGTTTTAGTGGGAAAGAGTTCTGGCTCAGCAACAAAGCGAGGGTTAAGTGAGACTATTAATGTACTGAATCATACTATAACACTCACTGATCATGTGCTCAATGGGCAAACATTGTCTAATGGTACTGGTAGTAATTTTGTTACAATAGAGTTTAGTGGGTATGCAGTACATGACACTATTAAACGTGACGGTGCTGCTGAGATCAACTTTGTGGGGTATACTACGGAGCATGGAACCCACATCAGCACGAGTAGCGTACATAATGTGAGCATGCTCATCGATCAAATCGTGGCAGCGGTACCAGGGGTACCTGATATAAGTGGCAACGCTTCGGCCCTATCGTTACAGAGACGCAGTCAAGAGTTCGCCACCTCATGGATATCAATGACATATAGTCAGAGTTATGGTGACCTGGCACAGAACTGGCAGAATGACGAAGGTGGAGCAGGAAATTTTGATTCTTATGCTGAAGAGAAGTTACAGAATTTCTTTTCAGGTAATAGGGATTGGAAATACTGCTTTGCTGCTGAGGACACGAAAAACGGTGAGCCACTTGATTACGATGACATACCTGGTGACGGTGCAGGCACGGGTTCGGCATTCAAGTCTGAGATATATTTTAACACTTACGGTGGTATAGATAATTATTGTAATGACGAGCATATCGGTGCTCAGAACACTGGAGATGGTCGATAAAGCTTTACGCCTGTCGCTGAATTGACTGACCCGAAATTAAGAACTGTTGACGTAGTGAATTACGATCTAGTTTATATGTCATAATGTAGTAAGTTTATTGGACCCTTCTATATGTTATGTAAATGTAATAATTACATAGTTACTGCTTTTGTACATAGAAACTATAGTTTCTTAAGTACTACCGGATTAGAGGTTTGCTACTATATGTTTTCCTTGTCTCAAGCATTACTGAAACAACTCTGAAACAATACTAAAACATTACTCATATCATGCTTTTGGGTTACCACATTCAACAATAACTCGAATACATTTATAAAAAAAACAAAACTAAGGTACAAAACACACACCACACCACATACGCGCTGATTGGTTTTATGGAAGCTAATAGTTCAGACATAGCTCAGAAAAATAATAATAAGTATTATCAAATATAACTCATCTGGTTACATGCTAAGTTCTTGTCAAGTGATATAGCGTTATCTTTATTATTGAATTAAATTCTATAATTAGAATTCGACTACACCAACTAATGACTCTAAAAAATATGTGATTGCCCTTCAAGATTGCATTATTTCTCAATGCATTACATACATAGAGTATACTAGATACAGATAGATGATTGTAAGTGTTGGAACAAGATTCAATTATCATCCTATTTATTGCGATAGACGCACTACTTGAGAGTGATATACTTACTTATGCTACTGCATTCAAAGAGTACCACTAAACAATCTCAACAGAATCAATCAGACTTTTTTTTGCCACAAAAACTTTTAACGATGTCCTTTGGCAGTACTGTATTTTGAGATTAAAGGCGTTCAGTCAATAAAAAATCTAAATTCTTGTTCATTTTCAGTTCTGGTATTTTTTTCATATTAATGATGGGGTGGCTCTGGAGGCTCATTTTTCCCACTGAAGATCGCTGGTAATTTCGTTCGTATGTTTTAAAGAGAACTATATCCTGTCGCCAATTATGTGCAGTTGATGAGAAAACTAAGATAGAAATAAGTAGGGATGGAACCAGGATCCACAAGAAGCGCGTTTAGCCGATCCGGCTTATCAGGTACGAGAAGCAGTATTATTAAGTAAGAAAGCGCGCAGGAAAGCGGCCTTTTGAAAGCACGTCTGCAGACATCTCACGACACATTCCCAAATAGGGCCCTGCTAAAAAAAAAGCAGCAGAGCGTACGTTGCCTGGGAAGCATGGTTTAGCGTGTTGCTATATTATGGTAAGGGGGGTGGTCAGTATACGTTGTGCTGACTGCCAGAGAATATCCTTATTCACAATTATTTGTTGAGTTTGATACTTATTTACAGAGACTATATATAATGACACTTTTGGAATACAGTATCGCTACTCAATATCATAAAAAAAGTAACAATAATGATGCCTACCTACCTAGGAAAGTTAACGTGGTCATACTTTTTTACCACTTTAGGACTAGCTTGTGCTTACAACGTAACAGAACAAATGGAATTTGATCAGTTCAAATCAGATTACCTTGCCTGTCTCGCACCAGAACACAGAAACATTGTAGTCGATTTGGCTAGTAATGGATTCATAACAATTTCACCGATGGCGAATGCAACAATTGACTTTGAGGATGTAACTAGTGATTATTTTAACTGCACTGACGTCAATACTAACGTACAGGTTACGATCGCGTCATTTTACAATGAATACGGTTTTGGGCCCGATGATAACGGCTATTATCACGCTATGGAAGAACCCTCAGAATTTGAACGGCATGACATGGATGTTAGGCTCTACAGACCATACTATCCAGGTGAGTTTGTCATGGGAAGACGTTCAGATGCACTTGGAGTGACTGGTTTTGACCAAAAGGACTGCGCAGGTGAGGGTTTTTACGACGAACAAACTGCAGCAACGTCATGTCAAAATATAGGCTCCACTCAGTACGCCAAGTCGGTCAGGTCTTATAACTATGGATGCTGCGGCGGGGCGGTCTGGATCAGGATTTGGCCGCATCACAATTGTTCAAAAGGTCATGATCACCATTTCAAGATAAGGCCAGGCCAGATGCTATGCTGGAATGTCAACCCATATTCTTGGATGCAACCAGAATCCGGATGGAATCCGTAACGAATAGGATTCTGGACATACGTTAGGTTCTTGTCGAATGTGATAACCCAAAAGCATGGTACAAGTGATGCTTCTTTTTTGTGTCGGTAATACACAAGGAGAACATATAGTGATAAACCTCTAACCCACTATTACTTAAGAAACCCTAGTTTCTATGCACAAAAGTAGAACCCTATATATCTTATATTTGTATTACATATATAAATGTCCAGTAAACTTACCACATTATGACATATAAGCTAGATCGTAATTCACTACGTCAAAATTACATTATGGGAGTGAAAGTATAATGGAGCACCCGTGTGAGTATGTGCTTGTTGACGTTAACGAGGATGAACAAACGACAAATAGATTCGACGTATTGAAGTACTTCTTGGCCACTTTTCATCTTCTGACGCGGTGAGCTTTTAAGAGCCCTTCTTTTTCGACTGGCCACGTGAGAAGACATACAGTTCAGCTTACATAGCTTTGGCCCATACAATACCTATGTGCCCCAAACCGCAGAGACGATTAGCACACCTTTTTACCTGCACCACAGTCATTTCTCGATAATGGTGAAAACACAGTGATACCACCGCACAGCAAAGGTGCTGCCAATGGACTTGAAATATTTTATGGAGTGCGAATAAAAAAATGCTCATGGACTCGAATATGAGATGCAAAGCCACCCTGTGCAAAATGGTTATCCTTGTGGGAGAGTGTTACGACAGTGATGTGGCATATTATTCTAATGTATGGTCTGTGTAAGTACGAAATATTCTGAAATGGCATCCGTTCAAGCAATGGTAATATTAAGGAACTTATACGTTAATGACGTCATGGTGGTATTGATACGTAATTGAGTGTGTTTATGTATTATCGTTGAAGGATAGAATATTTTTATGTTTAGGTGATTTTAGTGGTGATTTTTTTGTAATATTGACATAAGTGTATATAAATTGAGTGGATAGTAGATGGTGAAAAAGTGGTATAACGTATGTATTAAGGGCAGTTATACAATATTTGGGGCCGCCGAATGAGATATAGATATTAAAATGTGGATAATCGTGGGCTTTATGGGTAAATGGCACAGGGTATAAACCGCTGAGGCAAGTGCCGTGCATAATGATGTGAGTGCATTTGTACTGATTTAGTGAGAGATGGGCCATGGAGTGGAATGTGAGAGTAGGGTAAGTTTGAGAGTGGTATACTGTAGTAGCATCCGTGTGCGTATGCCATATCAGTATACAAGTGAGGGTGAGTATGGCATGTGGTGGTGGGATTGGAGTGGTAGGGTAAGCACGTGTGTATTATTTACGATCATTTGTTAACGTTTCAATATGGTGGTAGAACAACAGTATAGTGAGTAGGACATGGTGGATGGTAGGGTAATGGTAGGGTAAGTGGTGGTGGAGTTGGATATGGGTAATTGGAGGGTAACGGTTATGGTGGACGGTGGGTTGGTGGTAGGAAGTAGAGGGATGGATGGTGGTTGGGGTGGTATGGTTGAATGGGACAGGGTAACGAGTGGACAGTAGGGTAATGGAGGGTAAGTTTGGAGACAGGTTGGCGAGGGTTAGATTAGGATAGCATATCTATGTCACCTTATTGCATGCTGGATGGTGTTAGACAAGGCCGTAGGGACATATAGCATCTAGGAAGTAACCTTGTACGAAAATAGGCAATATTTCCTGTTTGACGCAGATTTTAGCCCAAAGATCTAGCGTTAAGGAATTTTTTTATAGTGGGACATTGCAAACCAAGGAAGTAACTTGATACGTCGTTGGTGAATGGGTCTGTTTTCTTATTCGGCGGGGTAATACATTTTGAGGGAAGGTTGTCTGTCTGACGCGCCATATGTAGGTACGCCAAAAAGGGCTCCTTTACTTCGAAGCGCGAGGTCGTATACCTAATAAGGAAATGTAATTTATAACTTTTTATTATATTGGTCTTTTCGAGAGCGGAAGAAGTTGTAGGCTAAGCGCAGGCTAAGCGTAGGTCCATGTTTAAAGTATCCAAGAGAATATCCACGAAGCGGCTGAGCAACGAACAGAATCCTGGTTCTCCTCGACTAAGCAGATAGTTAAGATACTGTGCACCATGGAAATTGAAAACGAACGTACGTACCGACTACTTTATTTTTGCAGGCCGGAAATCAAGCGATGAATGAGACATCCTTCTGTTTTCTATGTTGTGCTTGAAGGGGACAGACAGTCGCTTATCTTAGTGAGATTTTGTTTGCTTTTGCTGCACCTGCATAGCGCAGATTCTGCATCTTCTCAATAGCTTAATTATTACATTCTTAGATGATGATAAGACGGAAACTGGAGAATCTTTTGTTTATATTGATGGATTTCTTGTCAAAAAGCATAACAATCAACATACTATTGTTAATTTCGAAACTTACAAAAATAAAATGAAAGTTTCCGATAGGCGTAAGTTTGAAAAAGCAAACTTTGACGAGTTTGAGTCGGCTCTAAATAACAAAAACGACTTGGTACATTGTCCCTCAATAACTTTATTTGAATCGATCCCCACGGAAGTGCGGTCATTCTACGAAGACGAAAAGTCTGGCCTAATCAAAGTGGTAAAATTCAGAACTGGTGCAATGGATAGGAAAAGGTCTTTTGAAAAAATTGTCATTTCCGTCATGGTCGGGAAAAATGTACAAAAGTTCCTGACGTTTGTTGAAGACGAACCAGATTTCCAGGGCGGACCAATCCCTTCAAACAAACCACGTGATGGTCTACACGTTGTTTCAAGTGCATACTTTGAAAT
This sequence comes from Saccharomyces cerevisiae S288C, assembly GCF_000146045.2. NCBI lineage: Eukaryota > Fungi > Ascomycota > Saccharomycetes > Saccharomycetales > Saccharomycetaceae > Saccharomyces > Saccharomyces cerevisiae. The sequence continues at coordinate 571,517 of NC_001137.3, forward strand.
TCAATAGAAAGGATTACGATACCCTTTCTCTTTTTTACCTCAACAGAGGATACTATAATGAGTTGAGTTTCCGTGTCCTGGAACGTTGTCACGAAAAAGCGAGTGCTAGGCCGAACGACAGCTCTACGATGCGTACTTTCACTGACTTTGTTTCCGGCGCACCTATTGTAAGGAGTCTTCAGAAAAGTACCATAAGGAAATATGGGTACAATTTGGCACCCTACATGTTTTTGTTACTACACGTAGATGAGCTATCGATTTTTTCTGCATACCAAGCAAGTTTACCTGGCGAAAAGAAAGTCGACACAGAGCGGCTGAAGCGTGATCTATGCCCACGTAAACCCACTGAGATAAAGTACTTTTCACAGATATGTAACGATATGATGAACAAAAAGGACCGATTGGGTGATATTTTGCATATTATCTTGCGAGCATGTGCGCTCAATTTCGGGGCGGGTCCCCGTGGTGGCGCTGGTGACGAAGAGGATCGATCCATTACGAATGAAGAACCCATTATTCCCTCTGTGGACGAGCATGGCTTGAAAGTATGTAAGTTGCGCAGTCCTAACACTCCACGAAGACTCAGAAAAACACTAGATGCCGTGAAAGCTTTATTGGTGTCGTCTTGTGCTTGTACCGCAAGGGATTTAGATATATTTGATGACAACAACGGCGTTGCGATGTGGAAATGGATCAAAATTCTGTACCACGAAGTAGCGCAGGAAACCGCGCTGAAGGACTCTTATAGAATAACTTTGGTACCTTCTTCTGATGGTGTATCAGTATGTGGAAAACTGTTTAATCGCGAGTATGTCCGCGGCTTTTACTTTGCATGCAAGGCTCAGTTTGATAACCTTTGGGAAGAATTGAACGACTGCTTTTATATGCCTACAGTGGTTGATATTGCCAGCCTCATTTTGCGTAATCGAGAAGTTTTGTTCAGAGAGCCAAAGCGAGGAATTGACGAGTATCTGGAGAACGATTCTTTCCTTCAAATGATACCTGTTAAATATCGTGAAATTGTGCTGCCCAAGTTGAGAAGAGATACTAACAAAATGACCGCGGCTCTTAAAAATAAAGTCACTGTTGCAATTGACGAGCTTACGGTGCCACTTATGTGGATGATCCATTTTGCCGTAGGATACCCTTACCGTTATCCAGAGCTTCAGCTACTCGCTTTTGCCGGTCCTCAGCGCAACGTATACGTCGATGATACAACAAGACGCATCCAACTGTACACTGATTACAACAAGAACGGTTCATCGGAGCCTCGACTTAAGACGCTTGACGGACTCACTTCAGATTACGTGTTTTATTTTGTCACTGTGCTAAGGCAAATGCAAATATGTGCGCTTGGTAACAGTTATGACGCTTTTAATCATGATCCTTGGATGGATGTGGTGGGATTTGAGGATCCAGATCAAGTAACAAATCGAGACATTTCGAGGATAGTTTTGTATTCCTACATGTTTCTGAATACCGCGAAGGGCTGTCTGGTTGAATACGCAACTTTTCGGCAGTACATGAGGGAACTTCCGAAGAATGCACCTCAGAAGCTGAATTTTCGGGAGATGCGTCAGGGGTTGATTGCCCTAGGACGGCACTGCGTAGGTAGCAGATTTGAAACAGATTTGTACGAGTCGGCGACGAGTGAACTCATGGCCAATCATTCCGTTCAAACAGGGCGAAATATTTACGGTGTGGATTCCTTTTCGTTAACTAGTGTCAGTGGGACGACCGCCACTTTATTGCAGGAACGAGCTTCCGAGCGCTGGATTCAATGGTTAGGCCTTGAAAGCGACTACCATTGTTCATTCTCTAGTACTCGGAATGCGGAAGACGTAGTGGCAGGTGAGGCGGCGAGTTCAGATCATCATCAAAAAATTTCAAGAGTAACGCGAAAAAGGCCCCGAGAGCCCAAGAGTACAAACGATATCCTCGTCGCAGGCCAGAAACTCTTTGGCAGCTCCTTTGAATTCAGGGACTTGCATCAGTTGCGCTTATGTCATGAAATATACATGGCAGACACACCCTCTGTGGCAGTACAGGCCCCACCGGGCTATGGTAAGACGGAGTTATTTCATCTCCCCTTGATAGCACTGGCGTCTAAGGGCGACGTGAAATATGTGTCGTTTCTGTTTGTACCGTACACAGTGTTGCTTGCTAATTGCATGATCAGGTTGAGCCGATGCGGTTGCTTGAATGTGGCCCCTGTAAGAAACTTTATTGAAGAAGGTTGCGATGGCGTTACTGATTTATACGTGGGGATCTACGATGATCTTGCTAGCACTAATTTCACAGACAGGATAGCTGCGTGGGAGAATATTGTTGAGTGCACCTTTAGGACCAACAACGTAAAATTGGGTTACCTCATTGTAGATGAGTTTCACAACTTTGAAACGGAGGTCTACCGGCAGTCGCAATTTGGGGGCATAACTAACCTTGATTTTGACGCTTTTGAGAAAGCAATCTTTTTGAGCGGCACAGCACCTGAGGCTGTAGCTGATGCTGCGTTGCAGCGTATTGGGCTTACGGGACTGGCCAAGAAGTCGATGGACATCAACGAGCTCAAACGGTCGGAAGATCTCAGCAGAGGTCTATCCAGCTATCCAACACGGATGTTTAATCTAATCAAGGAGAAATCCGAGGTGCCTTTAGGGCATGTTCATAAAATTTGGAAGAAAGTGGAATCACAGCCCGAAGAAGCACTGAAGCTTCTTTTAGCCCTCTTTGAAATTGAACCAGAGTCGAAGGCCATTGTAGTTGCAAGCACAACCAACGAAGTGGAAGAATTGGCCTGCTCTTGGAGAAAGTATTTTAGGGTGGTATGGATACACGGGAAGCTGGGTGCTGCAGAAAAGGTGTCTCGCACAAAGGAGTTTGTCACTGACGGTAGCATGCGAGTTCTCATCGGAACGAAATTAGTGACTGAAGGAATTGACATTAAGCAATTGATGATGGTGATCATGCTTGATAATAGACTTAATATTATTGAGCTCATTCAAGGCGTAGGGAGACTAAGAGATGGGGGCCTCTGTTATCTATTATCTAGAAAAAACAGTTGGGCGGCAAGGAATCGTAAGGGTGAATTACCACCGATTAAGGAAGGCTGTATAACCGAACAGGTACGCGAGTTCTATGGACTTGAATCAAAGAAAGGAAAAAAGGGCCAGCATGTTGGATGCTGTGGCTCCAGGACAGACCTGTCTGCTGACACAGTGGAACTGATAGAAAGAATGGACAGATTGGCTGAAAAACAGGCGACAGCTTCCATGTCGATCGTTGCGTTACCGTCTAGCTTCCAGGAGAGCAATAGCAGTGACAGGTGCAGAAAGTATTGCAGCAGTGATGAGGACAGCGACACGTGCATTCATGGTAGTGCTAATGCCAGTACCAATGCGACTACCAACTCCAGCACTAATGCTACTACCACTGCCAGCACCAACGTCAGGACTAGTGCTACTACCACTGCCAGCATCAACGTCAGGACTAGTGCGACTACCACTGAAAGTACCAACTCCAGCACTAATGCTACTACCACTGCCAGCACCAACGTCAGGACTAGTGCTACTACCACTGCCAGCATCAACGTCAGGACTAGTGCGACTACCACTGAAAGTACCAACTCCAACACTAGTGCTACTACCACCGAAAGTACCGACTCCAACACTAGTGCTACTACCACCGAAAGTACCGACTCCAACACTAGTGCTACTACCACTGCTAGCACCAACTCCAGCACTAATGCCACTACCACTGCTAGCACCAACTCCAGCACTAATGCCACTACCACTGAAAGTACCAACGCTAGTGCCAAGGAGGACGCCAATAAAGATGGCAATGCTGAGGATAATAGATTCCATCCAGTCACCGACATTAACAAAGAGTCGTATAAGCGGAAAGGGAGTCAAATGGTTTTGCTAGAGAGAAAGAAACTGAAAGCACAATTTCCCAATACTTCCGAGAATATGAATGTCTTACAGTTTCTTGGATTTCGGTCTGACGAAATTAAACATCTTTTCCTCTATGGTATTGACGTATACTTCTGCCCAGAGGGAGTATTCACACAATACGGATTATGCAAGGGCTGTCAAAAGATGTTCGAGCTCTGTGTCTGTTGGGCTGGCCAGAAAGTATCGTATCGGAGGATGGCTTGGGAAGCACTAGCTGTGGAGAGAATGCTGCGAAATGACGAGGAATACAAAGAATACTTGGAAGACATCGAGCCATATCATGGGGACCCTGTAGGATATTTGAAATATTTTAGCGTAAAAAGGGGAGAGATCTACTCTCAGATACAGAGAAATTATGCTTGGTACCTGGCCATTACTAGAAGAAGAGAAACAATTAGTGTATTGGATTCGACAAGAGGCAAGCAAGGGAGCCAAGTTTTCCGCATGTCTGGAAGGCAGATCAAAGAGTTGTATTATAAAGTATGGAGCAACTTGCGTGAATCGAAGACAGAGGTGCTGCAGTACTTTTTGAACTGGGACGAAAAAAAGTGCCGGGAAGAATGGGAGGCAAAAGACGATACGGTCTTTGTGGAAGCGCTCGAGAAAGTTGGAGTTTTTCAGCGTTTGCGTTCCATGACGAGCGCTGGACTGCAGGGTCCGCAGTACGTCAAGCTGCAGTTTAGCAGGCATCATCGACAGTTGAGGAGCAGATATGAATTAAGTCTAGGAATGCACTTGCGAGATCAGCTTGCGCTGGGAGTTACCCCATCTAAAGTGCCGCATTGGACGGCATTCCTGTCGATGCTGATAGGGCTGTTCTGCAATAAAACATTTCGGCAGAAACTGGAATATCTTTTGGAGCAGATTTCGGAGGTGTGGTTGTTACCACATTGGCTTGATTTGGCAAACGTTGAAGTTCTCGCTGCAGATAACACGAGGGTACCGCTGTACATGCTGATGGTAGCGGTTCACAAAGAGCTGGATAGCGATGATGTTCCAGACGGTAGATTTGATATATTATTATGTAGAGATTCGAGCAGAGAAGTTGGAGAGTGAAGGAAATTGTTGTTACGAAAGTCAGTGATTATGTATTGTGTAGTATAGTATATTGTAAGAAATTTTTTTTTCTAGGGAATATGCGTTTTGATGTAGTAGTATTTCACTGTTTTGATTTAGTGTTTGTTGCACGGCAGTAGCGAGAGACAAGTGGGAAAGAGTAGGATAAAAAGACAATCTATAAAAAGTAAACATAAAATAAAGGTAGTAAGTAGCTTTTGGTTGAACATCCGGGTAAGAGACAACAGGGCTTGGAGGAGACGTACATGAGGGCTATTTAGGGCTATTTAGGGCTATGTAGAAGTGCTGTAGGGCTAAAGAACAGGGTTTCATTTTCATTTTTTTTTTT